>NW_027635860.1:655522-850789 GCF_903797595.1 Erithacus rubecula
CAATGTAACAAGAGTGACAGACCTGAAATTACAATCACCAAAACAAACCCAAGATAGTTGTTGTCCACTTTCATTGGCAAATACAGCACAGAGGACATTGTCTGCAAAGTGGGATGTCATCAAAGAGGAGGTGGAGGAGGCTCATTTCCTTTATTACTCTCTTTTAAATTTAGGTTTTCTAAAGCAACATCTAGAGGCATAATATCTACACAGCCCATAGCACCAAAATCTGCAATCTCCCCCCGCTCATCCTCATCTGAGGAGGAACTTTCTTCCTGCATCAAGGTGGACAGTAGAAGCTCCTGAACAAACAGGCTGCAGTCTGCCCGTTCGCTCTCCATTGACTGACGCTCTGCTTCTGACATCTTCGGATCATTCAACCTGTGCAGCAGCAAGGGAAGAGAAGACAGGGAGTTGCTCAAAGTCATTTCACTGGTGACACCACCAACAGGCTGAGATGTGCTGAGAAACTGCTCCCTCAGAACAGTCCCATCTGCCCTTCAACACATCCAGCACTTCAGCACTACAGGCATGAATTTAACAACCCACCCCTTCTCTGCTGCTGCAACAGCATTTTCAGTGATGTTCCTCTAACACCAATAACTGTTTACAAGGTTTTCTGTAATTCAAGGAGTCTTTTAGGGAGGGCAGGTGCCATTTCCTGGACATGGAATTGCATGCCTCTTTTGCTTCCACGTCAACAAAACACATCACTGCGCATGTGAAGCCTACACATGGATTACTCAATGTAATTCCACTCCCCTAAGGTACACTGCATGCCCTGATAGCGGCAAGGAAACTGCTCACCCCAACTCTGAAAATCACAGTCTGTGACACTTGTGGGTGCTCTGATTAAAATTCTCAAGTGAAAAAATTTCACATGGTATTATTTTGAACTTAGAGAAAAATCCATTTGACTCAAATTCAGGCAGAGGAGCTGTTAAAATTACCACACTCTTGCACAACAGCAGACAAACAAAAGTATGCTAGCAGAGGGTGTGGCAGGGGAGATGTGGAAAATATTTTTATTTCAGGTCAGTAGTCAGTGTTCTAGAAGAACTGAGGTGACACATGAGGCGAATCCTCTTTTTAAACAATCCTGGGGTCTAAGTATAATTTCTAAACTAGGTAATTCTGCTAATTAATGCCATCCTACGCATGTGCCTGACTCCAAACATACAAGCTTCATGCAGCTCTGTACCTCTCCTAGAACTAAGGTAAACAGAAATTACAAGAGGTAAATACAAGTAAATACGCTGAACAAATTACCTTGTCAGAAGGAACTGGGAATTCTGGATAGTCTGCTGACTGTTTTCTGTGTTAGATGTGTTGGTAGTTGTTGTAGATTGTGTCATAGTGGTGTTGACATTGATCGTGTTGGTGCGTCTGGTTGCATTGCGTGCAGTCTCCAGTTGCTGCCTTGCTGCCTGTGCATGTTGTCGTTCCAACTGCAGTTGCATCTGCAGCTGCTGTAATTGAGAAGCAGAAGGGCCAGAGGAGTTGAGCTGTCCTCCTGCAGAACGCCTCACACCTGACAGCTGGGATAAAAGCTCTGCCAGAGAAAAGAAAGCTTCTATGACTTAAGATCTTAAATGAACATTATACAGCAGAATAAATACACCCTAAATTCCAGTGCACCAATTCACCTTTTTCAACTAACAACAAAACCCAGGTATGCTCAGAGACAACTGTGAAGACTGATGCCCATAAAGATTAAGGCTTATTTATACAGATTTAGTCCAAATAGTAAGACCAGGTTTACAGTCTCGACAATGACAGGAGAGCCAATCTACAGGTAGCCGGGCAAAGATGTCCTCTGCAGCCCACTCTGAAACTTCAACTCAACATAGCCACTAAGAAACTTCCTTTATTTTGGCTGTGGATGGTAACTTTTTTTTTCCTTTCAACGACTGTTCCCTCAAAACACAATTATCCCAGAGGGAAGCTGTAATGTAGCAAAGAGAGAAATATTGTACCATTGCTTCAAACATTCAATAAAAGAAATTTTGTTAAGAAAACATATTGAGTCACTGTTTCACATCAGAAGCATTCTGTATGAATTTTTACTTCTGCCACAAGCATGAAGAAAACCCCCTCTGTTATTAGGTCTTCCAATTCAGAAAGATGGAATGCTTGTTGCAAATTTTTATCCACAAAGTTGGTTTTTTTTTAAATAAATACTAGCAGCGAGTTACTGCTCAGGGCATTACTGCAGAATCTCTTCTATGCTCTGTGCAGAAGGTACATCTTATCTCAGATACCTGCTGCAGTTGATGCAATGGCAGAGGAAGCATGGGACAACCCTGCTCCTGCCCCTCTCCTCTACATTACAAAGTTATTATATAGGTCATGACAATTTTTCTTCCATTGCATTAACAAAACATAATCATTCTAAAGCAAGCTCTGTTTTTGAAGGAACAGATCAAAATATGAACTAGAGAGATCAAGTAATTTTCACCAACACTGATAGCAGCACCAAAATTAAGTAAATTTTAAGTACTAGAGAATGCCAGAGGGGGGAAAAATTAACTGATGCCATAAACTTTAAATAGGAAAATCACTGTGATCTTTCCTATTTATTACTCCAGTAAAAAGGCAGACACGTTAAACTCACAGGCAAGATTAATATCTATTTATTCTCACTGTAAGCTAAAGCTTGGAATAATGGGAAGTAGTATTTTGGAAAGAGGTGTGAACTCAGAACAGTCCTGGAACAAGACGGACACCCAGCTCAGTGTGCTCTAAATACAGAAACACATCTTCCACCAAAGCAGAATAGAATGCAGAAGAATGATATTTTATTCCACATTTAATGATGCTAAGTGGGAAGGTCCTGCAAGGCTGAAAACTAACTTCAGCCTTGTTACCTCACTTAACTTGTTTTTTTTCTTGATGGGCTACTTCCTCACACCATTTAATGAGTAATATCAGGTCACATCATCCAGCAGAGGGCAGGCCAAGAGGACCACGATAAAGGAAGCACTGGATCCACAGCTCCCCTTCCAGGGGCAATGCTTCCTTAAGCCAGATGGCTGGCTACCTCCCCCTCAAGTATTCACAAACTGACAGCAGCACCTCCAGTTTGAGCACTGTGCCCCCTTTGCATCTGAAGTAAAGGTGGATTTGTGGCAGACATCCTGAGGTTTCCCTGACATACTGGCACAGACAAAGACTGCAGCGTTAAAACGTTCAGGTTTCTCCACAGACAAAATCGTATTTGTTTTCAAAACTGTCTTCACTCTCCATTTTTAATTCCTTGTAAACAGAGGTTATTTTTACATCAAAGGTAAAAATAGCACAAACTAGTTATTTCTGGGAATCCTAAAGACACAGCCTGATTATTTTCTGATGCTGACAGTAAGAGCAACCTTTTCCTCTTCACCTGCTCTGTGGGATGTCATGGAGTAACACATAGCAGAGCAACTGGTGTCACCTTGCATTGTCCTTTCTCTGGAAGGAGGACAGAGGGGTAAAATTTGGGTTACAGCTCTTACCAGCTATAGGATCCATGGCTTCTCTATTGCTTGGAGAATATGAACTCTGAGAAGACGAAAGCCCACCAGGGGAACTGGTGGTAAAGTGCATGTTTGATCTACGAGCACGGGGGCCTCCCAAACCCCGGCCTGGGTGGAACATCCTACGTACATGCCGAACACCACTGGATTCATCGTAGCCAAGAATTAAGGAAACAGAACTGTTTGGCATTGAGAGCTAAATGACCATTAAAGGACATTTGATGGGTCAAATACTCAGGTGTACTCGATTTATTAAGTAATGACAACTTCTGAAGCAAAGCTGAGGTACACAGTAGGTATGCTAGAGGTCAGATTTACTGATCTGGTAACTTTTTTTAAATCAAATTTTTCTATGAAAACCCACACAAATCCATATTCAGCCAAGCTTACTACTGAGACAGGAATTTCAGTTTTCCCTTCCCAATTCTTACAATAAGTATCAAAAATAATAAAAATGTTTACTGCAATTCCTATCAGAATAATTACCAAATTCCTTTGACTTCTGACTTCATGTTTTTATCAAAAAAATTTCGTCACTTCTGTCCTTATGAAACTGTAAGTTTCTGGAGTATTCAGCACATCCATCATACTCCTTTGTTTCACCTTTCTTCTTACAGCCAAAGAAATATCACTAATTCCAGTTACAAAAATGATGCTTTTCATGTTTCTTTTTCCCTTACTTCCCCCTATCACACACTAGTTTTTTATCACTTTTTACATAAAGAACACTTTACAGGCTTTCATACAAATTTTGAACTAATTAACAAATTTAAGGATAATTTTTGTCATAAATCTGTTAACATTCATTCCTCCACGACAGTCCAGACAAGACTTCTTCTTAAACATCACTAGTATGACTCACTGGTGAAAAATGAAATAGCACAGGCTTTAATATTTTATTTTAGTGTTACTATAATTACCTTAGATCTCCATCTCCTCTGTTTTTTGTTTTTATAATAGTATGATTACCACTCAAATGGTATAAATTTCTGTGTAAGGGTAGTGTCCAATGCACTTTTCATAAATCACGTTACAAGGCAGAACCTCATGATGTCATGGAGGTCAAGAACTTAAGACTGAAAGGAATGACTTTCCATGGCAAGAGAGAGCTTCTGGCTGTTACAAGAAGACTTTACAGAACATCTGCTTCTTTCAAAACTGTTAGTTATGCTACACTGTAAAACTTAACATCTAGGGTGTAAGAGGAAAACCTCCCCAGCACAGAACACACTTTGCTTAGTACAGAGCATCTTGCACCTCTGAGCGTGCCAATTTTGGATGCTCCTGGAGAAGAGTTGCTAAATTAGATGGAATGTAGACCCAGTGTAGTTTGGCAAGCTTTCCATAACTAAACATGCTAGAACAGGACAGTATCTGTGGATTTTTTAAGCAAACACAGCACTCTGGGGTAACCTTCCCAATCACACCTTTTAAAGTGCTTTGAGGTAAATGTAATTCTTCAAATACCAGCTAAGCATGCACTTGAATCTTATCAGCTATGCTAGAGTAAGAAAACCTTACCTTTGCAAACCTTACCTTGTGACAAATATTTAAACTGAATAATCATGTGAAAACTATCTGTATGATTAATGCTGAAAAGATGCATTTAGTGAATTTTCAGATATTTTACTGCTAAACAAAGAAATTTTAAAGAGCTGTCCATAGACTGTAAGAATAAATTACATACTTGCAATAGCTGCACAAGGTTTGTAGTAAGATACATGTAGTGTTTAGGGACAACTTTAGGAAAAAAAGCCCAAAACCAAAATTAATCAAACATGCATAAATAACAGCTGGTGGAGAAGGCCACCCCTCAGAACCATAGCAGATCCAACAGTAAAAGCTTAGCTCAAACTGCAAAATGAAATTTTACTCTAGAAAAAGTGTAAGCCAAGAAGGCAATTACATGACACAGAGAATTGTTCTGTACACTTCAACTTCATACTCAGCAATATAATATATAAATAAATACAAATAATAAATAATACATAAATATAATGGCGTATCATAGAGCAATGGTTCTTATTTCCTACACTGCCAGACCCTGAGTGAAATAGGGCATATTCTCTTGCTTTTTTTCCTGCCTTAGATCTCCCTGTTGCTAGATATGACGTAGAGTCCAATGTCAAACAGTCACGTCAAGATACTTGTCACCAGGTTTTGGAAATTTGACAGCAGTGGACACCAACACACTAGAGTACAAGCAGGAATTTCTACAGGAATTATCTGTGGGCATTGTATTTCCAAAACAGATTCATTTTGCGATGACTGATACTGAAACCTTACTCTGTATCTGAAAAAAAGATTGTCTCTTCTGGCTCGAATATTCCCTAAGTAAAAGTTATCTGGTGGTCATCTGGTACTACAGGAGAAAAAAAAAAAATACAGCAGTAGCCTGAATTCTAATCAAGTATCTAGTGCATTTCAGCAGGAAATTAATTTCATTCTGTAGCTGAGAAAATCTGAACTTCTTGCCTTACAGCTAAGCCAATGCTGGAAGACCACAGTTAGAACTCTGGCACACTGCTATGTAGTCATGTAATTCTTGATAGAATAAAGCCTAACTAGGCAGGTGCTATGAAAATCTCACAGCTGGTACAATGACCAGAACTAAAGTGACACAAACTACATCAGCCATCAAGCAACACTTCAGGGCTGTCCAAAGGCTGGGAAAGATCCAGTGGAAGATATTCTCCTCTCATCAGTCTTATCCCACCTCCTCCAGAAAGGGAGGACTACATGACTCCTGGCCACTGAGGACTGCAAGGATGCCTGGGATCAAGTTCTCATGGCCAGAGCCACCACATTCAGCACCCTGCCCCTCCTGAGTGCTGAGAGCTCTACTCCTGTCCCTGAAAAAGGCAAGTACAGGTAACTGCTTTCATCTGACTTTAACAAAAGTTTGTTTTTACAAAAACTTTACCGGTTTTTGTATCACTTTCTCAGCATTCATCTTTCACAGACACAAGTTACACCCAAACTCCTTTAAACTTATCTAGTTTTTTGCATAGTAATTAACTAGTAATTAATTGCATTTACTCTGTCCTGATCTTAAACCCTCTAAATACTAATACACTTAAATGAAATCAAATACAATCACAACTGAAGTGGAGCCATCACTTCAAATGCTATTTCCCCTCTATTAGTGTAATTATATCTGTTTGATAGGGTTTGGACTTTTTTTCCCCCCAACTGCTTGTGCTTACATTATTCTTTGCTCCTTTTTAAAAATCTCTGAACAAAAGAGCCACTATCAAAGTTATAATGCAGTCTTTTTTTCTGATTGTTTAAACACAAAGGAATAATTCAGATATTACTTACTGTAGGGATGCTACATAGCTTGCATGTCATTAAATAAAAGCCCAGATCAAAAGATATTTTATCAGTTAATCCTAGGGAGGAAAATAAAATTAAAAGGAGACAAATATTCCTATAACAAGGCTGAAAAAAATCCCAACAGTTGAAGCTCTTCAGCCATCACGCACAGAGAAATGTCCATAACTGGCTGCTAATGTAACTGAGGGACAACATCCTTTTTCCCAAAAAATCTGAAGGTTTTCTTAGTTCTGTATTACAAAACATCAGTAACCCTACAAAATTATATTATTACAAGATTGTGTTTTAAATAATTAAGTTTAATTAAAGTAAAAAAGTTTACAATCTTTCGCTACAAGCAGCTATGCTTGAATCATCTTTTTGTTAAAAATACACACAGTACTGACTCCTAACACCAAGAGTTATCATGAGGCAGAGTACAACACAGTGTAAGTAGAACAAGACCTCTGTATGTCAAAATCCCTTAAATGTTTCTGCTGTTAGAGCAAAAAACACTCTGCAGTGTTTTACACTTTTACAGTTTCTGCATAGTCTGACAGTTACACTTTAATTTTTAAACTTGCAGATGAACCTTTTTATTTGACATACATATCTTTAGCAGCCTAAATTTCAGGAAATCCAGAATATGACCCTTTGACTACAACCATGAAACCAAGTCACCGTGACTACTAGGTGAAACAGTCTAGCCTCTTTTGCCACAAATTGGAAAGGATATTAAATCTCTAGGAGCTCTGTGTTCCAGTGTAAGATGAGCTGCAAAGTCATCTGTTACGTGATTCGGATCCCCTCCAGGCAATGCTGCACATATTGGACAAATCTGAAATGACAAAGCAAAGAAAAACCCCAACTTTGTAAATATTACAAGAAACAGAGCTTGTATCAAGTCAATCATTAGACACTGGCTATTATACTTTAGAATCACATTTTGGTATTCACAAACACCTGGATAACAACATATTCAATAAACTCAGAAAAATTAGTGAAGTACAGACATTAATTTAGTATCTTTTACTGTACAAATTTCAGAATACTATGAAAACCAGAGCTAGGATTCTCAAAATCAATTTGCAATGTCTTCAAAGTTAGTATTTTTGCATGCCAATTCTCCCACAGACAGTGGAATCAAATCATACAGGAATGCTATTTGCCTGCTTGACACTCATCCCAGCAGAGGAATCAAATGAAACTTCCCATATTTGCTAAGTATCAAGTTGAGACCCTCCCACCCAGGTGGTGCAGGTTTGGCAGAGAAGGGTTGATCTCCACAACAGTATTTTGAGAGCAGGTACTGAGGTCTTTCTTTGGTTTTGGGTTTCCTTTTTAACCACTTGACAGTTTTTGGTAGGTAGGTTTTGTTTGTTTTGCTTTTTAAACCCAGGTACTTGTTAACTAAGCAAGCAAACATTACCACTACTATTGCCATAATTATGACTTGTTCTTTGAATGACTCCACAAACAGCATCTTCCATTTTTCTTCCATTTTTTCATGGGTATACTTAAGCTGTTGAACACAGATCTCAAAAGATCGGCATGAGCATTAGGAACAGGAGACGAGAACAAAGTCTTGAAATAAGTTTACTGTAAAATCTCAGCTGCTCTTGACAGGAACTGCTGCATATAATTCCACTTTAATTTTAGTGGCCAGTTCTGAAAAGAAAACCAGGCATTGTAGCAAAAAAGCCTTTTGCTACAACTCTTATTTACACAATACTTTCAAACACAATACTTTCAAAGCAATCTTCTTTTATTTACGCTACTCCGAGGAAGCAGAAACCCAGAATAAGAACAACAACCCACTCTGGAAAGCAGGAAATCAGAGTTTTTTGTTAACACGATGAAAGTGTTATTAACTGCACATACTTGTGAATATACTCAGACCTCAGAAAAACATCAGTTAAGAAAAGGTTATAATGAATATTGAATAAGAAGGAATCAAAGTGTCCCAACCCTAATTCTAAATATCAACTAAACTTTCAAGAACTCTTGACTAGGGAAAGTTACTTAAGTACTGTTACACATCAACAACAATTTAGTTAAGCATGAGCTCTGACAGAGTCACAACAAAGACTGCTGGATCACTGATTAAGCATGACACAGCTAAAATTCATTGCTAATTATGACATGCATGAACAAATGGTGCAGACAAAATGCAAATGTCAGAACTTTCTCTTGAATTTATGAACATTTATATTATGAAATCATCATGCAACCTAGGTCAATGCCAGTCAGAACATCTACCAGTATCCAAAACTGTGCTTGTATTACTACTACTTCCCCAGTTACTTACAAAGTAAGCACTTCAAGTGACAACACTTCCGTAACCTCAACAAGAGTCACTGGGATCTTACAGGATGAACAGACACATTGACACTGTGTCAGATTGTCCATTTCTTTAATGCAAAAGAAAGCTCTCCCCAGTTTTATCACTGAAGTATCAACAACCTAATGCTTACAATTCATCTACAAGGAGCCTAGTTCCTGCCTTCCTGAAGGTGAGAAAGCTGCTGCAGTGCAATGTAATAGCAGAATATTTGTATTTCTGTTTTGAAAGACTGAAGAGATGGTATTTTGTGAAGTCTCATAAATATTTTTTTTTTTATTTACAGTGTCAGGGAACTTCTAGTTAAACACTGCATTTTATCTGGATGAGGTAAGTGACCTGAAACCGCAACATCAACAAAACAATCATCATACTGATTCCCAGATTCCTCTGCCTTACAACTAACTCTAACCATTGTCCCTGGACATTATATGGCTGAAGAAATACTGGTTCTTTAGAAGAGGAAGAGAGACTTGTCCTTTAAGTGATAGAGCAGCTGGGGTGCATTAAAAGCACAGTCTGGGCAGAAGATAACCTGATGGAGACCCTACATGTTGGAATTAAGAAGACAACAGGCAAAGGGAATGTTATAGGGGTTGTTTACCACAGACCAGCTGACCACAAGGTAAAAACAGATCAGGCCCTCTAGAGGCATGGAGCAGCTGCCACACATTTGCAGGACCTGATCCTCATGGAGGTCTTCAACCACTCCAGTATGAGTTGGAATGGCAACACAGCATGAGCAATCCAAGAGGCTCCTAGAGTGGACTCAGGGTAACTTCCTCTTCCAAGTGACAAAGGAGCACACAAGGAGATGTGCTATATGGGACTTCATAACTACCAACAAGGAGGGGCTCAGTCAGAACATGAGGGTCAAAGAAAGTCACGGCTGTAGTGACCCTGACATCTCCCAGTTTGAGATCCTGAGGGCAGGGGAGAAGATGAAAAACAAGCTCATGATCCTGGACCTCAGCAAAGCAAACTTCGGCCTCTTAAAACATCTGCTCAGAGGAGTCCCATGGTGTATGAACCTGGAGAGTAAAGCGGCCTCAAGAAAACCTGTTAATGTTGAAAGATCACTCTCTCTCAAACTCAAGAGCTCTCCATCCCAGTGAATATGAAGTTAGACAAAAATGCCAGGACGTCCATATGGATGATCAAGACACTCCTGGACAAACTAATACAAAAAGAAAACACAGAGGGGTTACCCTCCTAGGGAAAGCCATAGTGTAGCCTACCATAAGCATTATCTGAGTGTCACAGGCAAAGCTAAAGCCCAGATGGAACTGAATCAGGCAAGTGATGTCCAAGATAACAAGAGGATCTTCTAGAAATGCATAGGATATAAAGATAATTAGGGAAAAAGTGGGTCCATTGTTCAAAAGATGTGAGGCTGAGTTACACAGGACACAGAAGAGGTTGAAGTACTGAACACCCCCTTTGTTACGGTCCTTAGTGGCAAGACTGGTTTTTAGCAATTCCAGCCCCCAGAGAGCAGGGGTAAAGTCTGGAGCAGTAAGACATTCCCCTGCTGGAAGAAGATTACTCTGCAAAATACTTATGTGAACTAGAATACTTAAACCCACAGGCTGTGATGGGTATACCAAGATGGATATACCAAGAGGTGCTGAGGGAGATGGCAGATGCCCTTGTGAGCCTCCTTCCAACCTTTGAACAATCATGGTGACTGGGTGAGGTGCCTGAGGACAGGAGTAAAGTAAATTTCACTCCTATCTTAAAGGCAGGCAAGTATGAGGAAGACATAGGGGACTACAGGCTGGTCATCTTGCTTTGATCCCTGGGAAAGAGAGGAAATTACTGTTAACTATTTCTAGGCACTATTAAGACAAGAAAATCGTCAATAGTAGTCAGCACTGGCTTCACAAAGAGGGAGACATGCTTGACTAGCTTCCTAAATGTCAATGCTTAAATGTCTGGCCTGGTAGATGACTGAATAGTAGAGTAAATTGCCTACCTGGACTGACAGTAAGACCACTGACACTGCCTCTCACAGGGGACTCAAAGATAAGTTGCTGATGCTCAGGCTGGATAAGCAGAGGGTAAGGTGGAGTGACAACTGTCTTAGTGGATGGGCTCAGAGGGTGGTGATCAGTGGGAATTCTTCTGATTACATAAAACTAGAAGGAGTGGCTGATATTTAGAGTGACCTTAAAAATCTGAAGAAATGGGACAACAGGAACCTCACGAAGGGGAAGTATGAAGTACATGCACACAATTCAAAAGAGCTCAGTAAAAGGTTACACGGAGGAATGGAGGAAAGGCTGAGAAAGATGGAACTGTTCAGCCTGGGGAAGGGCAGGATAAACGGGGATGGATCTTAGGGATGTCCATGAATACCTGAAGGGAACCTGAATGGATGACGGAGCCATGCAGTGACAGGATGAGCTACAGTGCACACAAATTCAAACACAGGAGCATCCTCATAAACATCAGGAAATGCTGAAACATTTTTCACTGTGAGGATCACCGACCACTGGCACAAGTTAATCAGACAGTTAACAGTGGAGTCACTAAAGAGCTGTCTGGACATGGTCCTGAGCAACCAACTGTACGAGGACCTGCTCAAGATGACCTCCAGAGGTCCCTTTCAACCATATTCAGCATGCGATTCCTGCCTGCAGACACCTAATGCTGTTATACTTACCAATGTCTACACCTGAGAAAAATCAGCAGAAAGCAACTTATGTACATCACTTTGAATATAAAAATGGCAAAATTAAACAGATGAATTTTTTTTTGCTTATTCTTTGAAAAACCGGACTGAAAAGCCTATAAAATAAAAATGATTCTGTCCCTGGGAAGTTCCCTTACATCTAAAAAAAATGTCTAAAATAAAACACATCTTTGGAAGGAGATACTCAAAATGACTACAAGCTCAGTATGTAAATATAAATAATTGTCTGAAAGCCTATAACCACATACATTTAGAATCCATAGTATTTTCCTCTTTACTTGTCTTGTAGCAGCTCACTACCCCAGTAAGGGTACAGTACCCAAACGATTTCATGTGAATGCACACTAAAGGTTTACCACAAATGCCAGATGCTAAACTTAGCACAAACAATCGTATTCAAGGATTAAAAGATTGTCCTTTATAATTGTTTAAAACATGATATAACAGTGTTGCAGACTGATGCATTAAAAAAAAAGTTTTGTAGAATTTTTTTTTTTTTTTTTTTTTTACACACACGTAACTCCTTTCAGGATTCACCAGAGCAGCAGCTCTGGTGTTAAGAATCATAAATATAGGCTTTATATGTTCTAGAAGTCACAACTGCAAACAAGGGCATGGCAAGTTTAAAAGCCCAGGGTCTGTGAACACTCACTCTTAGGGACGTATCACTGACATCAAGTGGTGCAAATCAGAATTGCAATACCAAGCCACCAAACAAAATAAAGTCATCCAACTGCAGAACTTTCAATGGCTGATGCTATGTTTGAAAGTTGCAAAGTTTAAGAAAAACTTTCTGTTTTAACAGGGAGACTGTAAAAATTGCGGTGTGTTGCTGAGTTAAATAATATACCACAGTGCAACTGATTGTGAAGCAAACACTTCCTGGGCTTTTAAGAAAGATTGTAACACCTTTGAATGCCAAAAAGGTGAACAAACACCTTTCCATATCACCCCTTCACCCAAGTTCCTTACTAGGTTTGAAGAGTCATTAATTTTCTTCCACAGAATTATTAGAAAATTAAGAAAACTAGAAGACTAGAATAGAGAACCTATTTATAACTAATTTCACACAATGTATTAGTGATGAGTAATCCACTTCAAGCATCACTTTTTTCCTAGGGCTCTAGGGTAAAACAGTTAACCATGAAACAGCAGTCTGCATGTCATTCTGCTAAACTGCTAACCCAGTTTCTCTTACTCCTAAGGTGAATCAAGACGGTGGGAGTTAACATCTCCAATTAAAGTATTTGTGTTGAAACTTGTTTAAGAAATGTATATTAAACCACACTTACTGTCCTAATGGTAAGGGATGGGGTAAAAACCCCTGCTTTGAGAAGAATACCCAATGCATAAAATAATGGAATGCCACTGCATAAAATAAGAGGTCCATTATAAAAAGCTATTAGAAAACATAACAAACTACCTGCATGTCTCTCTCTCGCTTTCACTTTCAAAAGATCAGCATAGCTGTAAGCATGCACAACAATGACACAATAATTATGAAAAGGGAGACACAGCTAGACAGAATACCTGTGAGAACTTTCTAAACCTCCTAAACATGGCAGGCTTTATATCAGGACAACAAATAAAAACTACAAGAGAAGGAAGCAAACTCATTATATTTTGATAACCATAAATCATAGAGGAATTTTTATGTCATTCCAAACGTAGGTACTTTCTCTTCTGACAAAGCATTTAAATGAATACATGCTTAATGAAAGAACAGACAATTTTTCAGAAATGAGGCTATTTAAAATGCATTTCCACTATGAAAGTTCCAAGGGTTCTTACCACTTCTGTTGATGTTTCCGCATGCTCAGAAGTAACATGTTCTTGAAGAGATGTTTCCGTATACCCCATTTTCCCACAATAAGGACAAGTGAAAGACTGTGGCTGCTCTACAGAGAAAGCTTCTCCACCATAGTACAAGTCTGCAACAGAAAGAGATTAAATAGAGGTTACTTTAAAGCAGTATCACCATTTGTTTTGTTCACACAAACCTCTGTTTATAAATGTAATTTAGCAAGGAGTACAGTGAAGTAATTGTTCTTTTTCATTGGAATGGCTATATTCAGGAGGGGTTTGGTTACTGATAAAAAAAACAGACTACATTTAATTTTCATTAGCACACATAGCTTAGTTTTCTAATATTTACCAGGAAAAAAGACTTCCATTATGATGCTGCTGATACTGCCAAACTTTCCACCACTGTTCTTATCCTACATACAGAGTCAACTATGGTATTTTTCAATTATAAGATGAAGTTTCAGAAGCTGAATTCCTGACAAAACCCATAAATTTAGATCAAAATTTAGAAGTCCCTGGTGAAGAAGTAGTAAGTAGTTTCAGAAGTGTCTCAAATATACAACATAAAAGTTGGATAGAGAAAAAGGAATCTGGGTATCTGTTACACACTGGCTTCAACTTTTAGGTGCATTGAATGTGAGCACTTCTGCACCCCTGATGAAAAGTAGGCACTTTTAAGTTGCTAACACTGAAGTTCCCCAAACTTAAGATGAAAATTTATCAAACCATGCAAGAAGAGGATACTATTATCTCTCATCCTCTGCAGATATTTTGTATTTTACAGGAAACACAAATAAGCTTCTCATTCATATCAATATTAAAAAAAATCCAAACCAACAACTAAAAAACCAACCAAACAAAAAACCTCTACCTATAAAACTCACTGAGAATGAATGAATGAATGAACGAACGAATTTTCAAGTAAGGCAACAGTACCAGCTCCAACCTCATAGCTGAGCAAAGGGCCCAGAGCCACAGCCCATCTGGAGAGAGTTGTAAACAGAAAAGCATGCACACAGAGGTATCTTTTCCTTAGATACACTGTTAGCTCAATCCAGATACCAGGAATTTTAGAAGTACACAGAAAAAAATTTCCTTTAAATTAAAATCTAAGTTTAAAAAAAATCAAATGGTCTCATGAATCTTTGCCTCTGATTTTAGCACTGAAGGTACTGAATGAATATTTTTCCATCTGTTTTATTTTTACAAGCACATTAAAAAATGCTAAAATTATGAACAGTCATGTCCTTGACTACCAAGGGGTCCTTTGATAATGAAGGTAACTAAGAATTAGAGGCAATATGGGAAAAAATAAAAACACCATGCCTCCACAGCTGCAGAAATGAAGCATCTTACGATTGTGTTACTGTTTTCATTTACAAATCTGCAAGTTTAGAATGCAATATGCCCATGATACAAGAATTGTCTCTTTTGACCACAAAGAAATCTGTCAGATATTAAAATCTTGGTTCAATAATTCTTCAAACTTCTTTAGGCCTCTAAAGCCCTCTGTTCAAGATGTTTAGAAAGAAAAGGAAAAGCATTTAGTAAAAAAATAAAACCAGATTCAGTTGCATCCCTCTAGGATAAGATTCGTGACCCATATTGGTCATGAATTAGGGGAAGAAAGCAAAGGAATATTAGAACACTGTCTCATGAGGACCCAACAGTAGTTTATGAAGTCAGTTTTCAAGCACAATAGTGTTTAGATATTATAGCTTTTCCTTGGTGAGGAAAAAACTCCAAGGAAACAACCAGAATCAAATGTGAAAATGCAACCAAAAATATCAGCAGTTTTCCTTTTTTATTCATCTATAGCTACTAAACTTAAATTTATACTTAATATTAAAATCTAACCAGCACATGATTAAAATTGGCAGAAGGTTAGTGACAAAACAGAAGTATCACAGAATTCCTTAGATAAAAATCAATCTTTCAAACAGGTATCTTCTCAGGACTACATTTTCTAACAGCTTGTACTTTTTGTTAAGGCATAATTCTTTACAAGTGTACACAGCAGTGTGGAATTTTTAGTTTCACTTTTCTTCATATAAGTAATGTAATTTCAATGTGATTTATACATAAAAATGTTGGTATTACATGAGTTGTAGTGTATTCATTTAGACTCCTTCAATGTGTGGAGAAACCAAATGGTGGCAACACACCACATAACAAAATGAAGTATATATATTCTTGTATAACTTATCAAGCAGCCATATTACCCTCAAAGCTGCTCCAAAGTCCTGTTCCAAATAAACTATGATGCTCAGACTTAGCATGGTACACATTCAGCATACATACTTTGTTCTAGTGTGCGAAAAAGAAAACCAAACAAAAAAACACAGAAAAGTTTCAAGCTGAATACTGGCAAATCCAGTCAATCCCACACTACACATTATTACAGTACCCATTATTTAACTGGTTCCCTCTGCCTAGGAATTTGGCACAAGAAGTGGCAGGATCTTCTGTCACACAAGCACCAAGCTGACAAGCACTTCTGAACCATGGAAGGTTCTGTACTTTGATGAAAGTCACACGATATGATTTTGGCAGAGAATCCTATTAACATTTTGTATTACTTTATTTGTCAGCACAGCCACTTTAAAATGACGTTGTAATGGGCAACCTACATGCTTAGACCCTAAAACATCCTAACAGTTTAAAATGCTTTTTTAGGTAAAATGAAACTCGGCAATTTGCTGTGAACTTCTCCATTGTCCTGACAAATTGATCTACAAAGACCACAAAAGTACAGTGGCTAATTCCTTTCACTCAAGGGAGATCAGGAGATCTGAAGTTTTATCCGAGCATTGGAAGGGTTAAAATTTCACACAGAAGGTGAAAGGAGTTGGGTCAGGCCATGCAGGAGCCATGCCAGGATTTCAGGCTGCGCAGGCTGCGTGAAGAGGCTGGATGAAACTGCAGAGCCCAGCAAGTGAATGTAGGGGGAGCTTGGCTGGAACAGAGCCCAGCTGCATTTCCCCAGCCTGAGTGGGCAGCTGGGGGATTCACCTCCCCACGGCTGCTCCAAGACAGCAGCAGGGCCCTGGCTGATGACCATACCTTGTAAGCTTATGGAGCTATGACCATACTGGGTTGATGGGGAACTAGGATCCTAGCAAAGGTTTCTCTTTTCCCTGGTTATCATTGCCCCCAGCTGAAAACCGGGGCGCCTCGGTGGCTCCCCACCCCTGCCCAGCCAGGCCGCATGGGAGGGGGCCAGGCTGAGCTGGCTGGCCTTACCTCCTCACAAACCAGAAGCCAAAAGAGAAAGTTCACTTTTACCGATGTGATTCATGGAGATGAATTAACTTTTTAACTGGTTTCCCAGGCTGTCAATTATTAAATCAGCCTTCCAATTGGTTCCAGCAACTCAGAGAAAGTTCCCATACAGAAAAACCCCTGCATATGTCTGTGTGTCTGTGTGTGTGTCTGTGCTCCTCCTCCTAGATGACTTACATGCAAAACCAGCACACCAAGTCACCACTGGGCATGATGGGGCCCTGTTCTCCAGAGATATCTGACCACCTGCCTGCCTGTGGGAAGCACAGAATGATTTCCTTGTTTTGCTTTGCTTATGTGCACTGTTTCTGTTTTAAATGGTCTTTGTCTCAGAACAAGTTTTCAGCTTTTACCCTTCCAATTCTCTCCCTGATTCTGCTGGTGGGGAGTGAGCAAATAGCTGTATGGGACTTGGCTGCTGGCTGTGAATAAACCACAACAATACCACTTAGCCACCAAGTTTACCCTTGAGATTATTTTCTTCTCAGATATTAATACAACTATCCCAACAACCTGACTGAGGTAACTTTAGACTACTTCTACCATTTATTATTGGTTTTCTAATTCAATTTAACATTTCTTAGCACCTAATTTTTTGGATGTTCCTCAAAGTCACTTCTTGGCCACACAAGGCCCTTTGAAAAGTCACCAGCTTCTTTAAGCATCTGTACAATACTGTTACATACATGCCTTTACGTGTATTCTACAGGAAACTCTAAAATCAAAACATTTTATGAATGATCTCACAGATCTTCCTGAACTCTAAGGAATATGTCATTCATCAATTTTCCCAATCCATTCATCATAAGTCTATAAGCTTACAAGGTCAGTAGTAATTCAGCGCCATCAGACTTTGCTGTGGCTCACAATCTGGAGATATTAACTGTTCAGCAGAGTTAATTAAACCAGAAGTCTTCCTGTAGAGCTCAGCTGCTGTATTTTCTTTCCTCATACTAGTTCTATGAGAGCAATGCTTGGATATCAAGCCATATGATTTATAGATTTTGTTTTCTTATTCTCATTTAGAGAATAAACAGCATAAACACCAAGCAATACAGAAGTTACCCATCTCAATACTTCACTGTGAACCTTCTTCATGCATACTCAAATAGCAAAAAATAAGCCCTCTGTGTCTCTACAACATACACACATAAAAAGCTTTAAGCCAAAGGTACATTGATTGAAGACTTCCAAAAGAGGAGTACCCAAGTTGCAAGAAAAAAAACCATAATTCTTAAGTCATTCTGTTTCTGACTTCAGGCATTTAAAAAAAAAAGCATAGTTTAGAACAAGTTCTGATTGTAGTACATAGAAAGCTTTGACATTTAACGTTAGTATGTTTCAGTTTTCCTACCCCTGTGACTAGTATTTAGTACTTACAGCAATGCGGTCTTATTAGCCCATGTTTAATATCCAAAAATAACTGTTCCTAACAGGTTAAGAAGTTTCAACTGTGCATTTGAAACAGTGACCTTAATCCCCAATACTGAACAGAGGAAAAAAGAAAAGCCTGACAAGAAACATGTAAGTTAAAATAGCAGCATGTATTTTTGATAATACTCTAAATTATTTCCTTTAAAACATGGACTCCCACAATCTGCATTTCTGAAGTCCTGACCAGGCTCAGGGCAAGGGAGCCCTGAGAACTGAAAGAAAATTGAAGGTAACTTCATATAAAGGTTAAGAAACTGCATGTTTTTATATGTAGCTCTTCTCTAAACTTTACACCAATAAAGTATAAATTTTACTTTTGTTCTAATCAAAAAGGTAAAGAACTTAGGACTTTTTTTATTAGCTTTTGAGAAATCATCATATTTAAAGGATTCAAAAAATGAAGATTACAGCTGCAGCCACTAGGAAAAAATACTGAAATGATAGTCCCATGTACTTGACATCAGAAGAAAATATATGTCCAGCATCAGCAACATGGTAGGGCGGTGGATTGTTACAAAATAATTTTTCCCAAGTTATAACCTGTTTCAACTACAATGCAACAGAAGCAACAAGCCGGGTAGGACACAAGAACAATTATTATTTATTTTAAATACTGACAAAGCTTTACAGTTAGAAACAGCTCTTGGATTAGGAGATCTAAAAAGGAATTCCAAAAAGATTACAAAAAGACTCCTAACCCCTAATGTCTCATACTCGTTGCAGCTCATCATTTTACCTTTTCTAAAGTCTCACCAAAAACACTAATGAATGACCTTCTTACAAAATGTCACCAGGACTTTTCTTCTGCCTGTAGACTGTGGCACTTTTAACAGCAGTCACTGTTATTAAGTATATTTATTATTTGATAATCTGCTGTAAATCAGACAATAACAACAAAATCAGAAATACATATGCAGCAGTTAAAAAAAAAAAAAAAAAGCATCAGTTCTTCTATCAAAGAAAACATGTCTGCTTATTAGAACTCAAGAACCTGGCCCTTATTTTTAGTGCACTAATGGAGTGATTAATAATTAGAAACATGTAAATTGACATTATGTTTGTGGACACAGTATAACAACAAATTACTGGAGTTTGAAATTATCACTTACCAAAATCTACTCTTGTTAGTATGCACTGCATTGGGTGGTCAGTTGTATGCCTTGTTGTCGTTGCACCACTTTCATAACAAGTTGCACACAGATCGTAATCGTAGCAAATTAAACACTTGTACCGACGACCTCGAAAATTTCCTTTTAAACATGCATCACAGCTGACACCTGTAAACAAATAAAATTGCTTTAAGACAGCAACAAATGCACTTATTTTTTATGAGGAAGATTTGTTGCTATTGCATCTCAGTAACTAAACAGAGCCAACCATGTCTGACATGTGCAGCTGACAAAAGACTCAATTTTTAAGTGCATTTATGTCTAAGACCCCTCTCCCAAAATGAGGATCTTGAATTCTTAAAGTAATGCAGATTCAAGTACATGAAATAACAACAGGTTAAGTTTTAAAAGCTCTTTGGCTGCATCTTCCTGCAGACACCTTTACCTCGTAGTATTGACTGGTATTTTGACTGTCCAATCTGGAATTGTGACACTTTTAAGGTAAATTGTATTAACAGCTGATCGAGAGGAAAGAAAAACAACAACCAAATCAACCACTGCCAAAAACGTACTAGCTTTCCAGCCTTTAATTCAACACTTCCTAATATTATAATTCAGAGTCACAATAAAGCCAGACATTTCACGTGGTGTAGAAATGAGGACTTTTTCCCATGTTTTCTTAATTTAGCCTGCATCAGTTTTCTCCATTCTATTTCTCCCTTTAGCTCATTCTTTGCAATGTAAAGTAGACACACTGCATGTGTATCTGAGAAAGGCTTTATAGCTTCAAGAAGTTTTCATTTTTCCCTGTATGGTTTCAGTTCTCTCTGGGTTGCCTAGTTAAGTGCTGAAGTAACATCACTTTGTAGCCTGCAAAGGCTAACACAAATGTCTTTCCAAGGCAGCAGCAAATTAAGGGCCTTCACAAAAGAAACCAGCGTGTACAACCAAAGCAGGATTTGGATCAACACCTTCTTTCAGCATCATTAAGATTTCTTCTTCATAGTTTGGTAAAAGCACAGACAATTTTAGAGCAAACTGCCAAAACAGAAGAGTTAGATTAACCATATCCCTATTTTTTCTAAGCCTAGTTGTCAGAGAACTGGTGTGAGTTACAAAATATTTTTTGCACATTTTTTGCATTTTACTACTCCACTCTGCAGCATCTAACATAAGCTAATAATAAGCAATTCTATTTTTAATCTCTCCAACTTGTTCAAACAATTGCATGATTACATTTAGAGGAACAGTGAGCAAAATAATTTTATCACTTTTTCTTTTAGTTTCTTCACCTACTGGGACAGTTTGAGGCACTAAGAGCTTCTAATGTCTAAGCAGGGTGCTTATATGAATACTGAACCTATTTTTCATTTATCTCACTGCTTATCTATTCTGCAAGCATCTCTCTACATGGAACAGCATGTCAAAAGGAAGTATCTTCAGAATCTTCCCTAATAAATGAACTATGTTTTGAGAATGGCATGTAACCATCCTCAAAGTTGGTTTGGTTACCTTAAAAAAGGGGGAAAAAAAGGTCTTTCTCACTTTACTTTCTTTTACCTGAAGTTGCATACATAAACTATGAAGGATTGCTAAAAATCTCATGATTTAGATACTGACAGCAGGCTAAATTCTGAGAGTACTTGTGAGGCCTTGGGTTTTAGCTTTTGTGATTTTCAGACTCTGCCACTTGAAACTTCACATTAGGTGCTAGTAAGTTCCCTTCCAGGGTAGTTAGACAAAACAATCCCTTCCCAGCTAGAGAATCAAGGACACCACTTACCCAAAAAGCATAAACAACAGCAAAGGGGCAAGCCAAGGGGTTGACACTTCATAACCTGAAGCTGTGGTTGGACATTTGACCCCAACAGCTGGATGAATCAAAACTTATAAAAATGTAAATCTCATGACCAGAATGCATTTTGGATTTGACTTGGGTGGAGCACTGGCCAGGCTCTTGCACTGCCCATTGTGCAACCTTTCAATAAATACCTATTTTATTTCTTTTCCTCTGTCTAGTCTCTGTTCCAGGTCAGCCTTTCCAGGCACCACTTTGCTTGCTAACTCTGTAGTCCAAATTTCACTGCTTCAGTTGGTTTGTTTGCTTTTTTTCTCCCACACAGAGACCCACAAAATTCTACCTATGCATATGCAGATCTCCCCAACAATGGATGCTGTACACACAACACTTAGCAGCTACTGGCAGCAGTGCTTGTTGCCTAAACTTTCTAGAAAACAGTTCATCAGCAAGTTAGACATCACACTGAAATAATCAGACTGGTTTAACCTATGTCAGACAAAATAAGCTTTCCAACTGAAGTATTAACCTATGCTTCTCCAGCAAGTAGTATTTTTCCCACTCTTCTCATTTAATCTTGGAGCAACTGATTCAATGCAGATGTAAGCCTCTTTGCAAGAAACTCCTGTCACATGTTGTCTCATACATTTACATCATTCCTACTTGAAGACAGGCATTTTTAAAAAGCTCTCATTTACATGCTTTCTTCATGTCAATACTTCCCCACATTATTCCAAACTGCAATCTCAATATATGATACGACATTAACTTTGGTGAAATTCAGCCATAAAGATAAACCACAACAATGTTCGTATTTGAAACTTCAGAATATTTGCAGTGAGAATCTACAAGGTCTTCAAAAAACAGACGAGTTTTGTTACTTGTTACTTATGATCAATTATTAGAACATCTAAAATCTGCTTCAAACAGAAAAAACTAATAATAGCATAAACACATCCCTATGGCTGGTTAAGCCAGACCAAGAGATAGCAATGTGTTAGAGACAGTGTTCTTTCTACATCTCTCAAAGGTGGTATTTTACAGCAGCCACCACATTCTCTGCTCTGAGAAAGAGGCTGGCAGCAAGGAATGTACCAGGTTATACTTAAATCCTTATCCGCAGCAGAGGATGAAAACTGCAAACAGGAAAATAATTAAATTGAAATTTAGGAGTTAAACACATGGTTAAATTCCCAGACACCTCCCCTTGAATCCAGTAGGATTTCTTTCCCTGAAATTATATTATTTATTTTTCCCTTTTCATAACAGTCAGGCTTGACAGTTGTTCCTGTTCTTCTTCAAGCCTATAACTTGGCTGCCAAAATCTCCACTACCTACCCAACATGTGATCTAGAAACTGAAATAACCAAATAATTTTCCCCCACCTTATTCTTTCTCCTATAACAAAAGCTTTTGATCTTAATATTTTACACTTTAATCTTTACATCAACTCAAATTCCAAAAGTTCATTCTGCACAAACCTCAAACCCCCAAAGATAACATTTTATTCAGCACAGTGTGTTTTTCAGTATGTGTCTATCCACATTTCCCTGCATTTACCTTACATTTCCAAGTATAGCATATATGTAACAGATTCAAGACTGTCAGATTAAACAGGATGTATCCACATTAGTGGCTGGTTTTGTGAAAAACAACTCCCCACATTCAGAAGAAGTTCACTTTAAAGCAGGCAACAAAAGCACAGAACCAACCTAAAGAAAAGCATGAACAATCTGTGACAACTATTCAGATACACTTCTGACTTGCAAGAACCGTTACTATTAACTTCTGAAATAATCACAGAATCACAAATAAATCCTATTAACCTCGAACAACTTGCTGCTCAATGGGAACTTGTGATTCACATTATAGAAAATATTGGCCTGGTACGATAAGATTAAGAAATATCCATTATAGCTACAGATTACATCCTATATGATATTGGAGGCAACCTCAAATTTTGTTCTACTTTGATACTGCTACACAACATACACTGCATAACACAGATCACATCTAATTAAGACCTGCCTGATTAGTGTAAAGTGCTCTTTTAATGCAACACTGGTCCACCAGAGGACAGCATTGTGCTAAAAGCCTAAGGAACTTTGGTTCACCTTAGACTATCAAACATTAGGTTCTGAAAGCTTCTTCAGAAGTATTCCCTTGCAGTATCAACTTTCAAATCTCCCTAGCTTCACACTCTGAGTGACGAGAGTCAGCCCATACCTAACAGTCTCTTTAAAAATATGTTTTACCCTTTCACCACAGAAATCTTAGTATATTTCTATCAAGCTCACATCTTTTCATCCAGGTAAATTACTTCAGCATTTTACATGTAGCATGCTGAAGGGTTTGTTGAGTGATTCTAGGAAAAAAAAAGTAAAAAAATGTTCTTTCCCAACACCTTTCATATTTTAATCCTAATAGCCAAACATAATTTGATCTTATGACACTGATAGTCATAAGATCAAAAACAATGATATGGTTTTGCTAGAAATTAATTAAAATGAATGTAACTGATACTAGGTTTAATAGATACACCAAAGAGAGCACACAGTCTGAATTCATCAGGATCAATATTTACAATTTACGTTTACAATTACAGGCAAAGCTAAGAGGTAACATCAGTGAAAGTGTCTGTAATGTCCCAAGCCATTACTGCCTTGGATGGACACACATTTATTAAAAAAGCAAAGGTTTTCTCCCCTAGCTGGTATCCTCAAAAGTAAGGGAAATAATAATAATAATAATAATAATAATAATAATAATAATAATAATAATAATAATAATAATAATAATAATAATAATAATAGTAGCCAAATAATTGGACACAGACAAAAAAATTACCCGGGAAACTGTAGAAAACTCAGTATTTTTTTTCTTGTATAGAACATATGGTAAAAAATGAGTAATATAGACACTGAAATGGGTTCCAGCCTCAACATGAAGTCTTCAACTTTATCAATACTTTGAATGTACTGTTTAATTTTTAGAAATTCAAAGAAAATATCGGTCATTAGAAAATATTTTAAACATATATAAAGCCAACACCTGAAGTACTACAGCCATGAAAACAACAATTAGTTCCAAATAGCAATATCTAGTCATTGTGCTGTTCCTGAGAATTAAATTCCTTTCTCTTAGCAATACACTGGAAGACACTAGCTCATGGGTAATTGTAAGTATTTAGCATCCCTGTCAGAAGCTGAATATCCAAAACCCAACCTTCCAGCCAATTCCGGTACTGTTTTCATTCATCAGTGCTCAGAGTGAGAATCACTGTATTTCTTCAATGCACAACACAAATACAAAATTAGCCTATCAAGGGGTTTTTTTCCAGCATGAAAATGCCAGCTACTTATGAATTTCTTCCTAACTTACATGAAGTACTGAAAAGGTTCACCCTTTTAAAGCCTAAAAGCTTTACATGCAGGAGTACTACTCGGTTTCAAGGGACTGGACAAGGTTTCTACCCTTTAAAAACCCCAACTTAAGCATGCGAGTGAAAATTGAAGAGTTGTGCTGCCTCTTGTGGTACAAAAGATTACAACCTGCATACTGCATCTTATTTATATATTCATACATAACACTACTTTTAAAATGCACCTGATACGTTTTAGTGTGAAATGCCTTTTTAAAGGATTTTTTTCTGGGTTTGCTCCATTTTAAATTAATTTGCTTGACATTAACTATCTCATCAGTAGTCTACATGCCACACAGCGAGCTCAAAACTTAAGACATTCTATTTAAACAGCTCATTTGTTTCCAAGACTGAAGAGGGGAAAATATATGCTATTTGATACTTAGTAAAGAAGAAACACCAATTGTTTCTTACTTTACTAGATTAATTTCTTAATGCAGACTACAGTCTAGTTTGAGAGGTTGTTTGAGAACTTCTGTTGTTTCTATGAGCATTTCACCAGAAAACCAAATCATAGGATGGTCATTTTTATTTATTTTTCCTCATGTTTACCAAAGCAAACTGAGAAAACAAACAATAAAGATGCCTGCAACACAGAACCTACTTCATCACCCTTGCAGCCTACAAGTACTGCACAGAAAATTCACACACTATGCCCTTGAAATAACCAAAAACACTCTGTTCCCTCCCACAGGCTGTGTGCAACAGGGCTGAACATGGAATATTTTCTTACAGCAAAGCAACCAGAAGTGGAAGAAGTAAACAGACTAAAAAGAACTAGTAGGACTAAAGTTGCAAGCAGAAACGTTGTGGACTTGAAAATGAAAAAAAACCAAAAAAACAGGAGGAGGAAAGGGAGAGAACTGGGCCTACAAAAGGCTTTTGTTTTCTTCACTGCACTCCTTCCTCTGGAGTAGAGACAGACACCTGAATCTGCTCACCTCTCTGTTGTCAATAATCTTCATGAAGCCCACTTGCACAGTGCCTGATACTTAGAATCACAGAACCATCAAGGTTGGAAAAGACCTTTACAGTCATCAGATCCAACTGTTCACCCAGCAGTACTACTGTAATGCCTTAACAACTAAATTCTACTGCCCAATGTCAGATCTGGATGCATCTTGGATATCTGGTTCCCCTATCCCCCTGGGCAAACTATTCCAATTCCTAATTACCCTAATTTTTTTTTCTAGTACCTAATCTGAATCTTCCCTGTCTCAGCAGCAGACCATTTCCTCTTGTCCTCTCACTGCATGCATGTTGGAAGAGACCCCCTGCAGGTAGTTTTAGTGATGAAGTCCCCCCTGAGCCTCCACAAAAATAAACAAATCCAGCTCCCTCAGCCATTCTGTATTTTCTGGACCTTTCGAAGCCTTCTTGCACTCCTCTGGACACATACTGGCACCTCAATGTCTTTTCTAAAGTGAAGAGACAACTGAACAGAGTACCCGAGGCACAGCCTCAGCAGTGCAGAGGACATGGGGACAGCCATTTTCCCATTGTAAAAACAAATCCAACAGCACAGCTTGTTTCAGCCCTGAAACATAAGCACAAGCCAGCCTGCCGCAAAAAGTTTTTCCATTTTTGCTTTCACATACCAGGCTGTGTAAGTTACACACACAACAGTGTCAGTCATCTTGGGCATCAGGAACAAGTGATTAGTAAGAACTTGCAAAACATGCCCAACTCTGTGCAGGAATCATGCAGGATTTCTTATCAAGTCAATCTGGATTCCCAATTTAATATTTAATACTATCTCACATGTCTCTTACCACTCAAGTAATATAATTCAATTTGACCATCAAAACTATCACAACACAAAAACCTGCTGAAATACTGTAAATACAGTAAAAATAAACAGATGGCAATGGAGCACAGGAAGTTTGCAGTGTGGCAGCAAAGGAACTGGCACCAGACATGATTTTATTTAACAACTCCATTAATCTGGAAAATGGCAAACAGCATGTGAACTCTATTAGCAGAAAAATACTTAAACTGAGAAAGCTACCAACAGCTCCAGGACAAGAAAGTAACAGTAACAACACTAAGCTACATCCTCTATCTAGCAAAATCAGTGGCAAAGTTTCTCACTCAATAGGAAAGGACCATGATCCTGAGTTTGTTTCAGGATGAGACAACAGAAATACACTGCTCAGGCAAGCACCAACTAAAAGAGAATCGGGCCAGTGGAAAGTATATCATGTACAATTGAGTTTTACTGGTGTAAGAGACATGAAGAAAACCAAAATACTAAAAAGAAATTAAACAAAATAACATGTACTTCTCTATTGACCCCTAAAAAGTGAAGACACAGTATGCTTAGAAAATAAACCTTTGTGCATTTTGGACTGCTGTTATTTAAGAGTGGCATAAAAAAAGAGACATAAAGTGAATAAGACATATGTCCCATCCAGCTTGGAAGACAACTGAGTAATACAGACCAGTTGAACAGAGAAGTAAACATGCTTGAAGAATGATTTTTCTATGAACCACTGTTTCAGGCAGATAAGAAAAAAAGCCCCACAACACCTGGCAGAAGCAAAGAGAAGTTTAGCCAAAATTAACTATTTAGGCACACCTTAGACAGAACTCTGGTGTAAGGAATACACATTCAGCTTTACCTTCTTTTGCACTATTAAACTCACTCCTGATCCTTTTGAGCATTACCCAAACAAGCAAACATAGCAAGCTTTTCCCATGCTGTGGGATAGGGAAAAGGCATGATTTATCACAGGTAACAATGCAGAAAGTAGGCAACACTGGCTGGGAAACCAAAGAGCTGGAAGTGAAATTTATCTTTCCTTACCACTCTAAGAGGTCCAGTAACTTGGAACAATATTCTAGTGTCTCTGAACACAACACAGAAGGGAAATAGGAGGTTAAAATCAATCAATTTATTCATTTAAGTGGTTGCAGTATTATATCCTGGGCCTTCTCAAAGCATTTTTCTTACTCTGAACATAAACAGACCACCCTGGGAACTTTTCCTCCCACTCTCTGCTACACAGAACTACTTCTCAGGTTGATAACATGCCTCCAGAAACTAGAGTTGCTTATGATAGGCAGGCTATACCAAAAGATCACTATGAGAAATAGAGTAATCTGAAGCAAGAAAGGTTTCATGTCTCCTTCCATCAGGCTTTGAGTTTGTTCCATTCCTCCCTCCTCTTCTTTCCAATTCTTCATGGCACTACTTCATCGCAATTCTTCAATTCTTCTTTCCCCATTCAAACAATCACAGAACAGTCTTGGTTGAAAGGGGCCTTAAATATCACCTAGATCCAGCATTCCTGCTGTGGGCAGGGACACCTTTCACTATACCAGGTTGCTCCAAGCCCCATCAAAACTGGCCTAAAACACCTCCAGAGATGGGGCATCCACAGCTACTCTCGGCAACCTGTTCTAGTGTCTCATCATATTCTAAAGAATTTTTTTAAACATCTAATCTAAACTCATCCTTTTTCAGTTTGAAGCCATTCTACCTTGTAAATAGTCCCACCCAGCTCTCTTATAGGCTCCCTCCAGGTACTGAAAAGCCACATTTAGAGTACCCCAAAGCCTTCTCTTTTCCATGATGAACAATTCCAGTTCTGTCAGTGTTTCCTCATAGCAGAGGTGCTCCATCCCCCTAATCAACCTGGTGGCCCCCTCTGAACTCAGTCCAGCAGTTCCGTGTCCTTCCTGTGCTGGGACCCAAGCTGGGTGCAGGGTTCCAGCTGGGATATCACCAGAGCAGAGCAGGACATAATTCCCTGCTGCCCACGCTGCTTTGGATGCAGCCCAGGATACAACTGGCTTTCTGGACTCTCAGATCACGTCCAGGCTCTCATCCACCAGCACCCTCAAGCTCTTCTCAGCAGGACCCCTTATATGTTGCTCATATGTTTCCACGACCATTTGTCAGCCTTACCTTTCCCCCTGTTTTTCTCATCAGGAAGAGTTCCATTGCGCTTTATTGCCTATAGTTTTGTTTTTCTTGTGCCCTTAAACTGTACAAGCATAAAGAACCAAAGATAACCAAAGTATGATGTTCTGGGACATCTCCCCAATAGTACTGATGATGTCACACATGTATACAACTAACTTTTAAGAATAATTTACTAACCACTCTGTTTGAAAATAACAATTATCTCACATAATTTTTCTAAAGAGCTTCTGATCTATCACTAAACACTAAAACCCATCACTAATTTGTACATCACAGCTCAAAAGTATTCAGTACTTAAGTACTTTTAATGTAATTAGCTCATTTTCTTAAACAAGACTCAGATGTTTTACTTTATTTGCTGGACCACAGAATAAACCAGATATCAATAATGCAGCATTTTATCAAAACAGATAAAACATACCTCACTTCATGATTTAAGACAAAAGGAGAGGGATGGGCAAATACCCTTCAGGTATCACTACTTACTATAAGCTCAGCTTCTATGCTACAGTTACAAAATGCATGAAACAGTATTTTAAGGATAAAAAAAATCAAGTGTAACAATCAAATCTGACAGATCTTCATTGAAAATTTTTAAAGCAATCTATTGGGAAAAAAATGTGTAATACAAGGATACTAGTAAGGAAAACCTAGATTATGAAGCTAGAAAAGGGGGACACATGGGAGGTACTTTAGCTGTTTTACCTCAATTTCTGCCTCTTGGAAGCACAAGGTTTCTTTTACATTTTCAGACAAATTTATAAGCTCTGTTCTACACTGCCCACTGCTTGAAATCTACACAGAAAGGTGGTTTTCATCTACTAAACAGCTGAACTTTTTCAAGTTCTCAAACGTTTACAACCAAAATCATTCATCCTCAAACTTGTATCTTCTGCAATTAATAACTTCTTTAAACATGTACATTGTTTTTTAAGACTGCCTCACTGCATCCTGTGTTAGACTCTAAAGTTTGATGTGATGTCCACTGCAAATACAAAACCACAAATTGAGCAAGTCTTCTAGCCTATACATCACTGTTAACTAAGGTTGGGTATGAGCCTGATATCCCTTCCATTTCTTCCTCTAGTTATCACCCTGAAGTACACTTCAGTCTTGGCTAATTAAGTGTATTCTGGCATGCAATTCCCAACAGTCCATTCCTTCACTTTCTGGTCATTTTCCTGTAATTCTTATTGCTTCTACGAAGAAATATTAACTGAATTTTGAGGCACAGTAAGAATGATACCTCTCAGTATTTGGTTCCAATACTTAAGAGCTGGGTAATATTCTAACAAACTATGAGATAACCCAAAACCTATTAATATCTTCAATTTATACTTATATTTTTAATGTGACAAGTTAAACTTGAGTTTGTATCTTACAGATTTTCTGCTTCTAAATAAACTTCAGACAACAATCTGCAACAGCACAAAAATATTACCAACAGCAATCTCTACTAGGACAAATTTGACTAATATAGCCATTATTCAATTATCTACACTATAAAGACAAGTTTATATTCTAATGAATTTTTACTTGTATATCTTCATTTACAAAGCCATTCTTCTACAGCAAAATCTCAAGCTGTTTTCTCTGCTCACTGCAAATGTCTTTCAGAATAAGGAACACTATGTTGTCAGATCCTGTTTGCCATTTCACATGCCTTATGGCAAACATCCTTGGGAAAGATACCTGTGGACCACAGTATCCATTTCTTCTGAATTCAGGAAGGCAAATAGACTTTTGTCTTTGGAATTTTCTAAACTTGAAGATAACCAAGGGAGAAGAGAGATGGAAAATGTGTCTGACCTTCTTCTCAGTCAAGACACAGCACAGTTTCTATTCCATCTTCTTAAACCTGCAAGGTATCTAATTAATGCAATTAACAGGTCATGGTTAACAGCAGAAGTAATTGACTTCCATCTGTAAAGAGATCAAACAACACTGACATTTTCATCTTATCAGGACAGTACAAATGGTAGGAGGAAACAGGTATGGAATTAAGATCACCTGAGCTATCATATGCACATCTAGACTGAAAAAAGCTTAGTTAATACATAGAAAGCTCTGAATTCTCTATAGCTTACTTTTCTGAAGCTTAAATGTCTTTCTTCAAGGGCATCCTTGAAATCTCTTTCCCAAACTTACCTCCTTTCCCACAACTAGTCCAAAGTGTTTACTTTCGTCACGTAAAAAGTAATACCAGCAATAATCCAGAGGCTGAAGTTAGTGGCCTTGTTTACTCTAAAGAAGTAAAGACAAAGGAAACTTTAGAAGCTGCAGTGGCACAATTATGTCAGTCCAAATGTGACTTTTGTTCGAGCACTATTAGTCTTGGTAAAGTTGCTCTCACAGATCCACTTCATCAGTGGATCATAAGCTACTTCTCACTACAGAGATTTTCCACTTGCAAAGATAACCCACACATCAACTTGCATGCTGAAATATATGTAACAGCTGCACACTAAACACTATTTGTGTTAGGCACATCTTAGTAGTCTTCTACATTAAAAGCATATGCAAATATGCAATAATTCAAGCATTTGCTTTGTTGAGTAGAAGTGATCATATCGTGACTAGAGATGCCTTTGTGCCCAAACCATAGATTCCTTCAGAGTTAATTTAATTCTACCATGAAAGAAAGTCCAACTGACAGGGGTTTATAATCAAGACTCGCAGCAGTTTGAAACTAATTTCAGGTGAACAACAATTTCTGAGCATGTACAGCTAAGACACACACACAAAGTAAAAGTAAATGTCGTAAGTAAAACTGAATGTCGATTCTTACAAGAATCATTTATATGGAGATAAAGAAAGTCGTTACTGACAATCACACAAGAGGTCCTTACATGACTATATACTAAGCATTTGTGACCTTGAAAATCATGTGTGATCTATTGCTGCTGGAACTAGGATACTTGAGATACCTATCAAGTACCCAGAGTATCACCTGTTTAACAGCTCACAGCACTGCTTTCCAACCAGGCACCTCCAGGATGCCACTATTCATCTGCTAAGTAATTCTAATGTTGTTCTAGGCACACACCCAGGTGTTTATTTCCAGAAGCTGCCATGAAGTTCCTCCCATACCATAAAGCACCTGGAAAGCAATGCTACTGGTCTAAAAACTGGTCTGAAAAATTGTTTAAAATTACAATCCTAATATCAATATTATTTTTTTTATCTGGCACATTAATTTACGCTGATTTCTGTTTCACATAGATTTCACCTCATCCTTTCAAATTTTTAGAGTAAATACAGTCTCATAGAAAGAGACATTAGAAATCACCTTCAGTCAAGAATACTGGCTGCTTTAGTATTAATAAGCTAACAGTCAACAGCATTTACACAAGGACTCAGCTGATACTGAAGAGTTTTGTAAACAACGACTCTGCTCAAGAAATAATTAAAGAATACATCAGCCAAAACCTAAGTAAAACTTACACTACTAAAGGCACCTCATCTCATCTGCCAACAAACAAAACAAAACCACAAATCCGTCTCTGTATTTGGCTGCCTAAAACTTCCCAGCAATTGCTTTTTTCTGAAATAAGTGAGGGCAAGCTGTGCACCAAGAAACACCAGAGCTCTGCTTTTCCAAGAGGCTTACAGAGGCAGGCATTAAATTTCTATTACACTTAGAACCAACAGGTGTCTAGAGCTTCCCAAGGGGTTGTTGAAAATCCCACCCCAGAGCACTCAAAGGAGAAAAGCTGGAGAGAGAGAGAGCACAGCAAGGGGAAGAGAGAATAGTGACAACAAAGTAAGAGGGTAAAGGATAAGAGATCAAAGACAAAGAAAGAAAGCAAAGATAATTTATCCTACCAGAGACAGCACCTCTTGTCAGTCAAGACAAGAAACATTGCCTCCCAAAAAGAATCTGGCACCAGGAAGTGGCAGAAGGGGAAAGACCAAATCTGACCTGAGGTAAGAAAAAAAAAAATGCAGTTATAATTTTTTTTAGAACTCTGTCTCCTGTTTCATCTTACTTTAGCAGTACTTTTTTTAAAAAAAAACTTTAATTAATATTTTTCTTCATCTGGATTTCATCAGTGGTGACACTGGAATGATACAAATCAAATGCAGAACAGGATCAATAGTATTTTGATAAAAATGTGAAATTGAAGACAGATTTTAAGTAATATGAGGATGTAATGCAAAATGATAGCTGCAAACAATATACGCTAGTGAAATGTCCTGATGAGTAAAAAATTTGGAAGGATCAACTCATATCTATAAAACTCACCGTAATGAGTACCAGACCACTAACTTCTGTAGAAGACTTTGCTGACTGCCTATTGGCAAGACAAAATCTACACCTGATATCCCATGTGCACATGGGAGAAACATCACAGTCTCTTGTGTCAGGTTCCAAGTTCATTGCAACAAGACAGTTGTACTCAAAGTCTCCAACTGAAAATGGGGTAACTTTTAGAGACAGTCTCCTAGAAGCTCCAAAAAAAGCAATCACCACAGAAAGAGGTAACACAAAAAAATTCAATGCAGGATGACAAATGAGCAAAAAAAAGAATGCTCATAAAAAGCAAATCATAGACTATGCCTAAAATTTTTTACCAATATTTAAACATTCAAATAGAAGAAAATTAAAATTCCATCAAGTAAATCCATCCATCCTCTCCCTATCAACTTATTCAAACTACATTCTCAGAACAAATGTGGCAGGTGGAGTGGAATAATTTTTTTCTAACATGTCAGAGGCTTCAGTGACGACTTAAAAATTAATTCCAAACTAGAACAAATAACTTCAAGCGGTAGATATAAAGCCATTATAAAGCACATATAAAGCCATATAAAGAATACACCTCTGATACCCAAATCCAAGGCTTCTGTGATGCTGCCTCACAATTTTTGCTTGGCAGAGATCTCACTTCTAAACTTAGTAAATGACAATAAACCACATAAAACTCTACAAGTAGATATGAACTCAAACATTGGGTTTAAACATATTTTCTGAAACAGTGAAACTAATGAGCTTGTTTCTGTGCCCCACATTGAATTCCAAATGCTCTTACTTTACTGTGTCAAAATGCTACACTGAGAAAAAAATGTGGATAACAATTGGAGTAGATATACAGAAAAGTGTTGGAGTAAGTTCAAACCAGACACTCAAGTGATGCTCAAGGGAAAGACAGCTAAGATTTAAGATGCTTGAGAGCCACATTTGAATCCAAAGTAGTTAAAATACCTGGAGCAGAAAGTTTAAGATAAAATGCAAAGCTTTAACTGTTAAATCTGGATATGAGGTAGCTTCAAGAACAATTAGTAAAAAAATTCTCCACAATCCCATCACACAGTGTATGAAAAAGCAGCTCAATTATATTCCTCATTTTAAACTAATGAGATTACTTCTTGTATTTGAAAAGTGACATCACAGATTGCCTTTCATGCAGTGATACCCTTCTTTCAGATTCTCTATCAGTCTGAGGCAAATACCTTTCCAACTTTCATCAATCACCCCCTCACACATCCTTACATATGGAGTCACTAATAGCACTCTGCTTGAGTTTTCTGAACTGCTTGCAGCATCTCTATAATGTTGTTTCTGTACAAGTGAGCAACAATTTTGGCTACAGCTAAAGTTTTGTATACCCCTTCTCCATTATGTCTCCATTTTCAGAACCTACAGCTACAAAATTTGCTCACCTGTTGTAAATCCTGTAGGGGGGAAGAACACTTACATGTGGAGGATTTAGTCCAAATGATTCCAGAACAAAACCCATGAAAGCTCACTACCTTATTCACATTAAAATATGTGTATCCCTAGTATCAATTAATGGTCAGAATCTATCCAATGTCATTTAATACTATTATATTCCTTTCTTAAAAATACCACCTTACTCAGTGCACCAGCATGTGTGATCTTCAGTAAACAACCAAGAAAGTCCCTATTTGTTTTGTCCTCATTGGTCAGCTTGAGCTCTTAGTTATCTCACAGTTCAAAGAAATTTGCACTGGCTATGAATTTTCTCATTGCCTTCCCTCTGCAAGCACATATCTACAGCATTTCAGTGCATCCAAATATCAATGAATTAAGTTTAACAACACTTCTAAGCAAGGTCTCGCTCCTCTTGAAATAGAGGAAAACCACAGCTTGTAAAGAATAAAATTCTAAGTCCACTGTACTCAGTCTGAGACACCAAAGGATGGATTCTCAAGAATTCTTGGTTTTCTACAACTAAGTATTTTTTCAAAGCTCATTGCTCAGTTAATGCAGTTGCAGGTGTGAATGCTCAGACCCCAAAATCCCAAACCAGGTCTGCATAAGGAATTACTACCTGTGAATTCTTGACAAACTTACCTTGCAGTTCACATGGACTGCAACAGAGGACAGGACAGTCAATCCAGCTTTCCACAGCAAAACTTGACTGTCAACACCTTGGTCAGTCTTTTTTTTTCTATACTGTCTCTATCTGCTCATTTGCTGTACACTCCCAAACACTGAGCGGTGATCTAACACAGAGAACCCTCCTGCACACCCTAGAGAATGCAGGGAGGTGTGGAGTAGATAAAATTCAGCTGTTTACAAAATAAAGATACTCAAAGTTCAATTATTGCTGTCTCTGCAACCTGCCTCTGGTACACCCCAATTCTTGAGTAAATTCTTCAGATACGCTGCTGTGTCCAGCAGTTTCTTAAACATACTAATACTTTTTGTATCAGTCACTGCTTTGGTCTTGTATTCAACAACAATAGAAGCAACATAACAATGAAAATACAACAATGAACAGTGACACCAACAACTCTCCCTCAAATGCTATCAGTAATGTAAACATGCAAAAGTATTTGAAAAACCTTCTTCCTTTTATTTAACGTATGAATTTTATTTGTCTAATACTACTCAAGCACTTTTCATAGCTCTATAAATTTCCTCTGAATCCCTTCTTATTCAAATCAACATTTGGAAGAGAACTTTTTCACCATTTGTCTTCTCTGTTCACCCCCACCCAATAATGCTGGAAGTATCACAGTTCTGTTTCAGTTTTTCTGCTTAAGATACAGACTATCAGCCTTTCAACATTGATAATTTAAATCTATTCTTCTCCCTTTTCCCATGATAGTGTCATTACTTTTCATAAAGACCTAAGAGAAAAAACGTCTCCCATTACAAACATTTTTGGGAGACCTTGTTCAGACTGCAGGAACAGCAGCAACTTGGTTCTCACAGTTTCCTAAAGCAGAGCTAGAACCCTTATTTTAAAACCTAGCTTCCATAAAACTAGTAAAGTATCTTGCCAGTTAAAATATGAATTCTTTTTCCAGCTCTTTTTATCATTAAATGATGATTCAGTTTCCTACTGAAATCAAACAAGTTTAATAAAAAAGTAAATTACTGTGTTCAAATATTTCCAATTGTATTAGCACTGTTCACATTTAATGTTAACATTTTTTGTGCCTAAACACTGCTCTCACTAGTCGTCACACTAACTTTTTTTTTTTTTTCATTTTATTTATACTGTAGTACATCTGTAGCTAGATGCATTAACATGCTACCATGGAGTAAAACTAAGAAGAGTACAAAACACTTCACATTTACAGTTAGAAAATGATTTGGTAGACTAAACTACTAGTGCAAATTAAAAAAAAACTCACTGTTTTGTACCACACGTACAACTTAATCAGGGACTTACTTCCTACAGAATAGATCTCAGTGGCAGCTACACAAGAAAGAATTTGCTATTATTCTGTATTGTGAAATAGCAAACTTCTTGTCTGGAGAAGATGCAAGCAAAGTCAGCACTGCTGCTGGAAGGCAGCAAGTTGTAACTGGTCTCACAGACAAACATTTCATTACTACACGCCACACTTCACCAACACTATCTTGAGTACTTTATACAAAAAAGATGTAGTCTTTTTAAGTGAATTAGAGAAGCTTTACATGCAGAAAATACATTAATTCTGCATTTTGTGTGGCACCTTTATAACTGACACCGCATGAAGTATTAAGTTATGCATCAACTGGCTGAACATTATTGTGATGGGAGTTTGCAGCACCCTTCTGCAGCTCAAGTATGACACAGCTATTGATTGCATCACTACAAGGGGCAGAAATTACTCTTGCTATTAATGTTTTCAAAAAGTTTGTTTCAGATTAAGTTTTATATTTTGTATTGTGACCTCACAGAAAACATCATCAACCCAGATTCCCAATATTTTACTGTACAGCTAAAGGCCTGGAACTCACATTACCCTTATCCTAATGGCTTTGAACTGGTTGGTATATATTCACCTGTAACTATGATTTCAAAGATGAAGATGCATTTCTTTTTTAAGATTTATTTACTCTTCTCCTACAAATAAACAAACAATTGATTTCAGTATCTCTATGCAACACGTTTGTGCAAACACACAAGGAAAAGGAGCACTGAAACACTGGCTTGCTCCACTACAAGGATCTCAAAGTGAGAGAGTATTTGGAAAGGTCATGTGGTCCTGACAGTCACTGCTCTCCGCTCCTAGCTGTGTTACCACCATCCATTCACAATTTACTTCACATGGGACTAAGACTAACTGCAGACTTTCGCTGATTCATGAAAAATGATGACAAATGGGGACCAGCAAAAAAACCCAGCACTTGCATTGCTGACAGCTCTTTCAAGCTTGAAGACTACCTCCTTTAGCGAGAACAAGCAGAAAAGGATGGAACTGGGTCTGGGAGAGAGGCACAGAGCATGAGAGGTAGAAAACTAAGTGATGCAGGTGATATGGAACTGGGAGCCCTCTGGAGATGCCAGCTGTAGGGAATCTGAACCCAGGTCAGTTAATGCTGTTGCGACCTAGTTCCACAAAAAAACTTGTAAAATGGTCTTGTAATGATATTCCTGGAAGTTGCAATTCTGGATTTTTCTGCTGTCCTGGGTGGTGTCTACTGCCAAATAAGAGAATCACTGCCAGACACATGTTCACAAAAAGACACAACCCATATAAAATAACTTTTGGTAAACTGTATAGACCGTAAAAAAAAATTACCTACCTGTTTCCTGTAGAGTGCCAAATATTACACCACCACATATCCCTCCACAGAAAGGCTAACCCAGAGAAACACAGCGTATTGATCCTATAAAGGGAGCAATATGAAATCCAAGACCAGGGAATGACCTCATGTTGCATTCTACAAAACCAAAGGCAAAAAACAGCTAGCCTCTTAACATCAAATCACAGAACAAAAATGGTTTTGAAAAATTAGAAGAGCCTAGCATTACTAAGAGGTAAATACTTAACTCTTGACAGCATTACCAAGGAAGTCTCTTCAACACTGAATAAACACATCAAAAAAAGCAACACTAAGTCACTGACTAAATTCCAGTTAGTGTCTGCTTTCATGGATTTGGGAGGTACAGGAATCTAGAACTCGTGTGAAATGAGAGCACAGTGAAAAGGCAGGCAGGCTATGGTGAAACTTTTTGTGAAGGGTAACAAAATTCATTAAAAAAAAACAAAAACAACAAAACCAACTAACCAAAGTACTCCAAACAATTGCTTCATACAGATTATAACACCAAAGAAGTCAAGAAAGCCCAACGGAAAGTGTAAATCTCCATCAGATGCTTTACAGCCTACTTGAAGTCCCAAGCCTTTAGAACTCTAATTTCTCCAGCATTTACACATCTAGATACTTTTCCACCATAAAACTGGTACAGCATCCCAATTTTCTCAACAAATACTAATAAATCTTGTTCATAACTTTGTGTGTGGACACAAAGTTATGTTTAAAGAAAATACACAGGAAAAAAAAAAAAATCACATAAACATGATTAAAGCTTGCTTTTTTCCTATACCATATTCTTCCAAGACAGTCACTCCCAAACTAGTCATACTGGGTCAAAAATTGTCAACCGTGAATAACCTTGCACAGTTCTGAAGCAAGAATCACTTTTTCTGAGTATATAGTTTCTACTAAAATCAAGCCCCCAAGCCTCTTCTCCATAAAGTTGAAAGACTATCCTTCCCAAACTAGTTTGTGTTATTCTATCCCTGTAACTAAAGTTGCCTAAAAGAACATATTTGAGGTGTGCAGTAAGATGAGAGTAATTCAGAAATTAAGAGACAGACCAGCTTTAAAAAAAAAAAAAAAAAAAAAAAAAAAAAAAAAAAAAAAAACAAAGATACAGTAGTAGATGTCATTTTTAATCTCACAGCATTCTCATGGTTTCAGGAATGCATTGTTTGCTCACACAGATATGTGAGAAGTCTACATCCAGGATCCAAAACTACCAAAACTCACACTCGCCTACCGATTAGGTAATCAGTTAGAGAATTATCTCTATTTTTTTCTAACTAGGTACGTCTAAATGAATCTGCTTTAGAAAGAGAATATTAAGCTCAGTTTCATTAACAGTCATTCCTTCTAAAAATACCAACAAATATCAAAGACAGGAAATGTAATTTCCCTGATACAAATATCTAACAACTAAAAGGAAAATTCATGCTATAATCTCCATAAGCAACACGCATGAAAACCTACTTTCAATTCTATTTTAACAAAAAGACAGAGTTGAAATGTATTTATACACATCGCCACTTCTTATAATAGTCATGCACTTGTCACTGAAAACCACTAAACAACAACATAGGATATCAGTTATCACTTAAAACTTCCATAATTTTGACCTGTTCAAGTTAGAAAAGCCTACATTCCATTATTGTACATTAAAGAGAGTATTAAGGGCACATTCATGACAGCAGATACTTGCAGACTGTATAATCCTACTCCAGCATCGTCAATAGCAACTTTATGATCAATGATCATTTCACTTAAAAACTGCATCTTTAACCATAAAGAAATCCATCTCCACCCTGCCGAAAAAACATGACGGTGTGGGGGAAGGAAGGGGAGAAAAATCAGCAATCTTACTAAGCTTTAACAAGTAAACAATCATAAAAAGTTAGTGGATTCAGGGAAGACAATTATTTGATAGAGATACACATGTACTTGCTCAAACAAGTCTGCAAAATACTGCGACACATACCAAAACCCCACCACACATACAACGCTGCCTAAAATCAAGCTACTAACTAGAAGCCAGCAGTATAAGCCACAAATACTGAATTTTCCTATCATGTTTCCATCAAAGTGTTCTAAGATTAGATGAGAAAAATGATAAATTAAATAAGAGAAAATGAAGACAATACTGAAGTAAGTTCCCAAAATGGCAGAAAGTTACCTTTTCAGATGACAACCCCTGGCTTTACAAAATACTAGTCCAAACACTTCACCGGCTTGTAAACAAGCATGGAAAAACCGAGCAACTTTCTCTCCTGGTTTCATACTTCAATTTCTTCCCGCAGAAATTCCTCTCTTAGCTTTCATCTCTTCCTCCACCCTGCTCCTTCTGACTAACTATCCGCTGAACTCCTCCACGGCGGTAAACACAACGGGATCAGGGGCAAGCAGCACACAGAACACGTTTCTCCGGCGGCCTCAAAACACGCCAGTACTACCCAGCACCGGCCTCCTCGGCCGCAAGGCAAAACCGAGGGAAAAGGGCAGATCTGGGGCCGCCAGACACAAGCCACCCTGGCCTGGGCCGCGCAGGCTGCCCGTACGCTTCTGCCCCGGGCCCCGCTTCCCCGGCACCCAGCGGGACCCCGGAGCGCGGAGCCCGGCCGGACCCACCGCGGCGGCGGCCGACACGTCGGCAGGGCCGCCCCGCGCCACCGCCCACCCACGGCGGCCGGGCCTGCCGGGGGCGCCGCACCTCGCTCCGCCCGTCCTTCGGGCGGAGGAGCGGGGCGGCTCGGCCCCCCCGCCGGCCGTACCTGCGGCCCCGGCCCCGCCCGGCGGAGGCCGCGCGGCGAACGGGCCGTACCGGCCTCCCCCGCTATGACACTGCAGAGCGCGGCCCGCCCGACCGGGCCTCGCCTCCCTTCCGCCGCCGGGCCCCGGGCCCCGCTCCCGGCGGCGCCATGATGATGATCGGCCCCCAAGGCCGCCGGGCCGGGCCCCGCCGCCGCCGCCGCCGGGAGCGGCCTGGGCGCCCCGCGCCGCTCACCTTCATGTCGGGACATCCTAGTCCAGAGACGGCGGCCCAGGCCCGTCCCGGGGCTCCCGCGGGCAGCTCGGGCGCCGCTGCGGCCTCGCCCCCCGCCGCCGCCCCGGTGCGAGAGGAGAGGGGCCGGGGCTGGGCCGGGAAGGGGGCGAAAACACAAGAGGCGGCGAGGAGCCGGCCTCCCTCCTCCTCCTCCTGCCTCCTCGCTCGCCCTGCGGGGGGCGGATCCGGCGGCAACGGCTTCCCGGGCGCCGTGACACGGTGACTCCGGGCCCCGCCGGCCGCTGGCGCCGCCTCCCGCGCCGCTCCGCCCCTGCCGCACCAGCGACGGCGGCGGCCGCGCTGGAGCCTTCCCGGCCCCGGCCCCTGCCCCTTCCCCTTCCTCCTCCCGCCCCGGCCGCGCTGCTGGAGGAAGAGGAAACTCCCCGGCAGGGCGGCGGCTCTCCCGCGCGGGCTGCCGGGCCAGGGCGGGCTCCGCCTGGGGCAAGGAAGCGGTCGAGGTAACGGAACCCAGCGCCGGCCTGACCCGAAGGACACGCATTAATCAGCTTTTTTTTCTTTTTTCTTTTTTTTTTTTTATGTAAAAGGAGCGGAGAAAGAGCGGCAGAGAACAGCTGGGCGCATGCCCTGAGCCGGCGTTCCGTCACTGATGGTGTGACCCATTCTGCCGGATTTAGGGAGCTGCACAAGGCTAGAGTCTTTCCTTCGTGGTTTTTTTTTTTTGTTTTTTTTTGTTTTTTTCTCTGTGTTCCGCCTTTGTCAGGCCTGCAGAGGACTTCCAGACGTGTCCTTCAGTTAAACTCTAGCGCTGTAAAGAGTATGCCCACTGAGTGCCGTGTGTTGTCCCGCTCATAGAATCACAGAATAGCCTGAGTTGGAAGGGACTCACAAGGATCATCAAGTCAAACTCCTGGCTCTGCATGGGACAGCCCCATCAGTGATACCATCGCCTGAGAGCGTTTTCCAATGCTTCCTGAACTCTCTCGGGCTTGGTGCTGTGACCACTTCCCTGGGTTCCCAACCACCCACTGGGTTAAGAACCTCTCTTTAATGTCCTGCCTAAACCTCCCCTGACTCAACTTCATGCTGTGTTCAGCTCTGGTCGTCACAGATACAGAGATCAGTGTCTGCCCCTCCTCTTCCCCCCATGAGGAAGTTGTAGATCCAAAGAGGTCCTCCCTCAGTCTCCTCCAGGCTGAGCAGACCCAAGAACCTCAGTTGCTTCTCTTATGGCTTCCTCTCAAGGCCCTGAACTCCAGACAAGTGTCTTGGTGTGTCTACACCACGAGGACTTTTCATCCTGTCGTTGTTGGCTTCCTGCCACCTCCTGGAAGCAGGCCAGTCGAAACGAGTGAAAGACCTGCAACACGGCCCTGTTCCTTCTTTGGTTCAGGGCACATATATAATGTGTTTTGTTTCTGCCTTTCTTACCATGACTTCCTGGCCTTTCCCTAAATTCCATCATAATAATAGCACCATCTTTCTCACCTTCGCCACCTGCTTTCATTTTCTCTGTGTTTTCCATCTCCTGTGCTGATGGTATTCCTTCATCTTTTCTCTTTGCCAATCCAACACCTCTGTCTTCTCGACTGTCTTACCCCCACAGCTCCCTCATGTCTGCCTCAGCCCTACAATTCTTAGACATGTATGTTGGTGAAATACCTTCTCAGGCAGTTTCAAAGGCCATAAACGTCTACACCAGAGCAGCTTAAGTATCCCAGGAAAGGCACCAGGAGTGAACCAGAAGGTGTTCAAAGGAGTAAGTGTCAACCTCATTCCTGGCACCACCTCACTTCCATGCCAATTGCATTATACAGCCTCTGCTTGGCACCTCACATGCATTTGTACTCTGTTCCTGGTACAAAGGTGTTCCTGGTTCCTGACCACCTCGTTCGCTTCCAGCTTTCCTTTACCTGCTTGCAGTTTAATAAACAGTGCCTACTGAGAACATAATCTGGATCTAAAATCCCAGTTGGGTTGTGGGCATTTTCAGCAGCAGCAAGCAATAGCTGTGAATTGGATAAGCTGTAGGGGAAAATGGAGATAATATTGAGGACCATTTTGATGGAAGCCAGTGACGTCACTGCCTGTGAAAGCAGGTGGACAGTCGCTGACCATGCAGAAAGTTTGTAAGAAGATGAAAAGAATTTGAAGAGCACCTTGCAGCTGTCATAATACTCACTACCAAAGTATGAAAGCATGTCTCTTGGTGTTTGTCACCAGTGTAGTTCTGGTGCCAAAGCTGTGCCTATCCTGCTAGCATTTCACAGCAATAGTGCACAGACTAGAGCAGTGAGTAGGATGTGTTTTACTACTTTATTTTGTGACCAACAATTTTAAATGCAAATGGCAATTGTTTCACCCAGATGCAACATAGAGACCACCAGTTGCTCCCTTACAGTCCCTAGAAGAGGAAGCTAGTTTACAAGCCAGTAACTTGACTGGCTAGAGGTATTTGATTTCTGTGAGAGCCTGTGGCTCCTGCTGAAAATAACTTTCCTCACTCTGAGCACTACAACGCTGTTTTGGCTGTGCTAGGTTTTATCCTGTTACACAAGAGTGATCTCCCACAGGAGCTTCTCCCCATGCATTTGATAAAATACAGACTGCATGCCAGGTATTTCCATGGGACCTGGGAGATTCTGTGCTTACTCATGAAAGTCCTTGATCTAATCATCTTGTTTCTCCGCACTTCAGTTAAAAAAAACAGTTCAATAAACTTTCCTCTATTAAGCATTACTCAGACAGGTATCTCTTGAGTGCACATGGTGCCTCTTCTGTGGCGTCTTCTCCATCTCTGTAGGGTTGAAGTCCAAAATTAAAACTGTAATCCTGCAATTATTATTTCCTGTTTTCTTGCCTTAAGGCCTGTATCTAGATCAATGGTCACAGCATAGATTAAAGCCTTGGTACTTTTGGAATTACATTAGGATATACCTGCATGTGCAGCAGAATGTAAAAGAGCACCTGCATTATATCCTTCCATGGGAATTTTGCTGATTGTCTTGTCTTGATTGTCTGCAAATACAGCAAATATTGCAAATATAAGATTACCAGGCTCTCAGTGATTAGGTGTGGTAATGTCTGTATGTGCAAAGAGGTACATAAAATTTGAATGCCTTTTACAAGGTCATAGCCACCAGTAGAAAATATTATTTTCTTAGCATTATCTTGATAATTAATAACCTATATTGTCTTGGTTTTGAACAATACTGTTTCTCAAACCCACATGCAGAATAAGAATAATTCCACAGGCAGAATAAGAAAGAAAGATTTTAGTTTGGTTTATAAAGTTCTGGTGTGGTTGAATCTTTCTGTCTCTAAGGAAGGAGCCTACTATAATTAGCTTTCTTAGTCTTTCCCCTACACCAGAAGAATTCATAGCAGGTACTTCCTTTAAGGCCATGAGGAAAACATTCAACATTAGTATCTTCCTGGTGGATAAAAACAAGCTGAGAAATAAAACTTTGCTTACCCAAAATCATTCAAGGTCAGAGCCAGACAAGGTATTAGAGACCCAGTTCTCACAACTAATTAGGCCATTGGATAAGGCACAGTGATAAACAGAAAAATTGATGAATTTTCCCAACATATAATAACAATATGATAAAATTTGTGTCTGAAAGTCATAAAATCCTATGAGATAGGAAAGCCATGGTTGTGTGGCCTCATGCATTTCCTTTCTCTGCCATTGTAAAAAGGGTGTCTGGAACAGACCAGGAGAAGTTTGACCACTGAACCCTGGTCACTGAACTTTGAATTGAACAGTTACATTCTAGAGCAGAACTCCTGAGTGTTAAATCTGTTACATTAGGAGACACTTAATTGCCATTAATATCCTCAGAATTTTTCACTCTTTTGTAAACTACTGAAAACCCACTGAGCTGTGTTTTTAACTTGTTTCAATGCTATTCCTAGCAGGCTTTGTTCATTTGAGGAATGCTGTACTTTGCTTGAACATGTCATTACCAAGGCTGGACAGCCTATTACATGCCACAGTAGCTCCTTGCAGGTTTGGTGGTTCAGGCTCACACTTGGAACTAAAACACTACAGTGGTACAAACCACACATATATCAGTTGCTTGCTCTCAGTAGACACATATGGAACTGATAATGCATACACACTCAAATATTTAATTTGTACACATCAGGGCTTTCCATTACACTTTCTTTTCTGATGTTTTTCTGCCTTCTTTTGCTCAGTAGTGGTTCAACATGATGCAGAGTTGCTTACTGGGTGTGTTTGGCATGATATGTAAATTAAGCTTTTAAAATCAAACAGAGAAAGATAGTCTTGCTGCTTTCTAATTTATGAGGGAAATCCCAAAATAAGTTAAACTTCTTCTTACCTTCTGCTTTACATTCTGTGCCAAGGATGCCTGATTTGCCACGATAACAGACCAGAAAACACAAGGACCTTAGAATTCCTGTGGCTGGATTCTAGGAAATGGTATTTCTACATAAATACTTCTTCTGAACCAAATCTTTCATGTTCCCAGGCCTGCTTATAGTGTCTCACAATCCATCTTGAAGTGCCCACAGTGCTGAGAAACTGCACAAGTGAAACTGTAGGAATCAGGAATATCAGACGGCTTTGCTTGGTGAGCCCCATTTGGAGCTTTTGCTATGGAATACAAGCATCTCACTGGATGGGGTCTTGAATTTTTGGCATATGAAAATTGTATTTGGCCTTAGAGCTGTACTGTGCTAAGCACAACTAAATATACTATAAAATGCTCATAGTCAGTTTAAAGTTTTATTAGAAATAGTAATTTTGAATGCTGGACAACACTAAGGATGTGCAGTGGAAATGCTATGCTGCTATGTCCATAATTTACTGGCACCAGCAGTTGCAAAAGCGGTTTCATTTTTTTCAGACATACACTCCAGGAGTAAATGTCACATATGTCTTCATTCCTGAGCTGTGGTGATGCCTTTTTTCTGGTCTTACAGCTGAGAGCCATACACAGCTAAGGAATAAAGGGTTTTTATCTTGGTATTTAATAAGGATTTTTATGGTGCAACACTTTGCCAAGATGGAGCATGCTGAAATGTACACTCCGGATAGATTGCATATACAATTTTATAGACTTTTCAAATTAGCATATCTAATAAAGATGCCCTAATGAGAGGCTTGAAAGAATAGTGGGATACCATCCCATCCTGAAGAATTAAGATGGGCTTAATCCTAGTTTACAGAATGTATTTTAAAGAGGATCTTGGTTTCTCAAGATAGCGTAGGGCTTTCTGGCCTCCAGTTGCGAGGCCTCTGGGATGTTTGGTTTTCTGGCCTAACAGAATACCAGGGCTATGTTAAGTTATCAGATATAAGGAATTACAAGTTAAGAGCACTGGGGATACACAAAAGGTATATTAAAGGCATATAAAAGAAAAGGCAAAAAATCATCATGGCATGAGTGGCATCCCCAAATTCACCTGCAAATATCCTGAAATCATTGTCACTCCCAAGCCCTCTGTAACAGAATTTGCATGATACCTGAATCTTTTTGTGAGTCAGGCATGTAGTGTTAAGATGTTAAGCTGACGGGTACTTGTACACAGCCAGACATGTGTGAGCAGGCACTGCACAGAATTCTAAGATACTGCTGCTCTTTTCCTTTTATCAGCAAGTGTGTCTGGACTTCAGCAAAATGAGGAATTGCCTTGTTTATCTCCTCCATTTTGGAGTCTGCATTCAGATCAGTCCTTCACTACTGAGAGCTTTCATCTTCTCTGCAGTCAGATTTTGATGCTGGTTAAGATACCAGATGTTGATATAGAGTTTAAAGTGCCCCAACTAACTCCTTCTCTTTGACTTTTCTAACCAGACTTCTATGAAGAATTTGAGCCAAAACAAACACTGCAAATTCATCAAATCATTTTGTCCTCTTAGAAAAATACTCCAAATTGACCACATACCCTTGTAATGGCATGATTCCAGTAGGCACACTATTCTTACAGGACCTAAAGTCACAGTGCACTAGAAAATAGAAATGGCTTTCAAAAAATTCTCCAGATTCCAGCTCTGCTCTCTGTTAGAAGAGGACAAAGAAGAAAATAATTTATGCTTTCTTGAAATTATTTTTTCTGTTCCTTTGAAGGTTACTTAGAACAAAACAATAATCCTCTACTTGATAACCACAAATGTTGCCGTTTTGACTCCAGTCCATGTGAATGAATCAGAAATACAGTGTCCCAAGCACTGTTCCCACAAGGAGGAGATAGCAGGGATGTATCCTCTGTACTTACAAAGTCTTTTTTCTGTGAACAGGAGGAAGCAATTAAAACTTTATCTGCTCTTATCACCATAAAAACTCCTCTGCTGCCCAGATGTGTTTTTTGCATGTATTTCTCAGTCATGCTGCAATACTGGTTCAGGCTATGAGTTTAGTTTTCATTATTCTCTGTCTTTTTTCGGCCCTTGTCTTTCTATCCCTCCTTTTTCGAATCAACACCTGCAGTTAAATCATTGAGTGATTCTATTTGGCCTTTTTGAGTGCAGCTCAGTGCCTGTTTTTATAAGCATTGGATATTTGTATACAGGGGACAAGCAACTCTTTGCAAACCTTGGTTAATCTTTGGATCTGCATGCCTCTATTTGAGTATAGTTCAAGACTGGTACCTTATGCCTAGACTTCTTGACTCACCTGCTGGAATCATATGATGAGGTGATACAATGCCAGTCTCCAAAACTGGCTCAGACTTGAGGAAGTTGCAAGGGCCTTCATGGCTGGCTCCTTTTCCATGAGGATCCTTGTGAGCAAGGGGTGCTCTGGAACTCAGTGCAAAACCTCATCAACTCCAGGACTACCCAGGTTAAGTGCAGCATGACAATGTCTGGGGAAGTGTTTGTTTGCACTGCTTGTATCTGCTTTGCAGGCAAAGCACTGAGGAACAGAAAGCAGATTGAAACTCCCACATTGTCAAAGAGACTACTAGCACCTGTTGGAATAAGGGGCATATCTGTGTACACCAGGAGTTTTCAAATACATGTAATTTCTGCTGTAAAAAGTCTGTACTATAAAGGGACAGCTGAAAGCTGACATTGTGGGATATAAAACCCAGGTTTACGTGGGCCTTGTCTCGGCCAGGCTGCTGAGTAGCAATTCCACAGTAAAGGGGGTTATATCTCATAGTTCTCTTCTTCTTCTCTCCCTAGAAAATTTTGCCTACATGGCTCAGACAAACATGTAGCTGACAGTGTATTAGCACGTAAAAAAAGAAATGAGAAAGTGAATACAGTTAACCTGGAGGGAAAAGACTGTTCTTACCTGAAATGCACAAAATTGCTGTGTTTGCCAGGTGGCTCTGTCTGGTTTTGCAGCAGGCACCTATACTGAAATAATTTGCTGCAATATTCTTAGCTATTGTTAGTAATGCATGACTAGTGATTTTGGCTTGCCCTTTCCCAGTCATCACTCATTTTCCCCTTCCTCATGCAATGAAACTAGAGAAAATCTGAGCTCCAAATGCAACTTAGCTATGTTTGGGGCACTGCTAAATGATAAATAGATCTCATCCAGCTTTTGGGGTTTTATCCAGACATGCCTTCTAGCAATAAACTAGGTCTTGCCTAAGGCATATCTCCTCACATATTTTCCCCTCTGAGTGTCAGAAGCCAAGCAGTGTTCTATTCTAACTTTACAAGTTTTAAATTTTTCAGTTAGGGAATCATTTGAAAATTGATAATTTGAAAATATGTTACTAAAACCAGGTATTTCTAGTTTTCAGTTGCCTGTGTAAATACTCAACACTCTGTTGCTTTTATTGCAGCCTTCAGCTCAATGCAGGATCTTTGCAGGTTAGACCTTAAGCAAATTAGCAAGATGATTGGCAGTACACTCAACAGGTATCAGAGTGCTGGAACAGTGCTTGGGAACCCTCCAGACCTGCTCTGTAGGTACCTGCAAATAGTAATTTGGGCTCATTTTGCAGCCGAGGAACTGTTAGTGCGAGAGGCAGACAGCAATGGCAGTGAGCACCATATGCTATTGTACAAAGGGATAGTGTGCTCTCACTGCTCTTCAGTAAAACTGGGAATAAAACTCATATTGTGTGTTTGAAAACTAGAGCAGGGGCAGATGCATGCAAGCACCTGGAAAGAAAATAAGTTTATCTATGTGCCGCCTTCTTATTCTGGTTAGCAGGCTTTGGCAGAAGAGGGAGCAGAGGGAAGGTACATCAAGGACACAAACACAGTTACTTTTTTTCCTTTTCCTCCATCTGGAACTTCTTTGTAGCAGCGCAAGCACTTACTCAGCTGGTTTTACATCTGTTGGAGAGATGACTTGGCCAACACTCAAGGCACATCAGGGAACCAACGAAGTAAATAACCAAACAAACCTACCCAAGGCATCTGAAACCCAAAAGAATGAGAAGTCCAAATACAGCAAGACATCTTCTGCAGTCGCGAGATCAGTGCTCATGAGCAGTGCTGTGACAGCAACATTACACCTGTCATCCAGCTGTTTCAGATGTGGACAGAGGTACCAGAGCATGCCCATGGGAGGGGGTATTGGCAGCCATGTCCTGGGAGCTCAGTGCATACACAGAGCAAGCAGCTGCACCTGAGTCACTCTGAGTGCTCAAGCTAGCTTGGCTGAAGTGACACAGGGCATCTCTTCATTCACTTAAAATCCCTCCATTGTGGTGACAACCCACAAGACTCAGTTTTGACAAAACAGTGCATGAGAAAGAGAAGTCTTTCTTTGACCTTCTTTAGCAAAGTTTTCAGTCCTGCTTACCAGAAAGCAAAGAAACCACTTTCAGATCTGTAACAGCATGCTTGATTTCCTCAGTTTGGCCTAAGTCCTCCCCTGAATTCCAAGAAGAAGGAGCAGGTCATCTTGTCCTTCAATCTATATTCCCAGAAACAACCAGCAATGGCCTGCATTTCATTACAGAGAGACCAGAGAAAATTCATCATAACAAGGCTGGCTTTAGGGAACCAAAACTTTCCAGCTTGTGAAGGTGTATGAGTATAGCATATATGCCTTTTCTGATTGGAGGCATATCTCCAAAAGATGTAAACGAGCCACAAATCCCGTTCTGAGTTCTGAGCAGAGGGGTTTAATCACGGAGTTGTTTTTAGAACACCAGGACTAAACAGAATCCAAATCTGTAAAAGGTGTCCAGTCCAGTGGAGACATCAGTTCTGTTAAAGAGAAATTGCTCTCCAATTAACGCCAACATGAAGATGACCATTTAGCCTCTCCCAGAACACTTGTGCTTGATGCTTGTGGGGCGCTATGTATCGCATTACCAAGCAGCTGCCCTTCCGTGTTTAATTAGCAGGTGTGAAAGCAGTGGAGTGGCACGGAGACGGCGGCGAGGGCGCTGCTTCTCCCGCACATCCTCGGCGCCGGCGGGCTTGGGGGTGCGTGTCACAGTGTCCTCTAGTGGCCGGCGTCCACCTTCCCGGCCGGGCGACAGCAGCAGCAGCACACGGCAACGATTCTATTCCACCAAAGCTGAAACCTTATGTAGGTTTTCAGTGCTTCTTCAGAGACGGAAATGCACCTGGTGGAGCACAGTCCTAGCCCCAAGCAGCTTCATAGACAGATAATGTAGGCATCAAGGCATCCTGAGGTGGGGTTTTTACTACATTTAGTGAAGCTTCTTGTAGCTCAACATGGCACGTACTTAAGAGAAACCTAAATAAGTGTGTGTACCCTCAGTTTTGGGTGTCCCATCTCTCTGTAAGTCCCTCATCACCACAGCACTACATGAATTGGCAGCTAACACTTCGATGAAAATGTTTCACGTGATTAGAAACCTCCCTGCTTCCTTACTGGAGAATATTACCCCTACAGAAGATCCAGCTGAATGGCACATTCCTAATCTTCCTCAGCACAACCAGACAGCATCTGATAGAAGCACTTTGTGCAATCAGAGGTGGTTTTGTACTGAATAGTTTAGGAAGAACTGGCACACTAAGTGTCAGCTTTTTTTTTTTGTCAGCTAAGTTGCAAAGACAAAGAGGTGGAAGTCAATAATGGCTTAGTAAGACAGAGTTACACCAGGCAAGAATATCAGCCTCTGATGAAAGCAAGCATAGGATATGATTTCACACTTTACTCCACTGAATGTTCCAGTTACACTGATTTACAAGAGAGAGTTATATCGGTAGTTTTCTATTTAGGTATAGCTCTTCAGTAATAAAATTGTACACAAGAGTCATATCATTACACACAGTCATAACAACAGTAAATTTTGTTGTACAGATGAACCTATTGAGACAAACAACCGTGATGTTTGTCCTCGTCAAATAGTCAGTACCAATGCCTGCGTGTAAAGTCATCTCTAACTCCCTACTCTAAGACTCTTCTTTCTATAGGTTCTTTCTTCCACCAGAAACATTTTCTCTTGGACGCATTAAAATTCAGGGTTTGGTAGCTGCATTTGCAGTCTGGCTGGGCAGCCATCGTTTTTCCAGCACTGACAGGTCAGCATTTCTGTGTATGGTTGACCAGCACAAAACTGAGGTGCCTTTGCAAGAGAATTTGAAAGCTTCCTTGCAATCCAAACAACAGTAAATATAAAAATTTGAAAGAAGGAATACTTCTGTTACAACACAATGGCTTTTTTGTTCCTGTAGTTTAAGCAGAACTCCAGGGTCCAGCACATTTTTTTCTTAGGATTTACATGGTTTGTTCAGTTACATGTTTGTTCTACATAATAGAAGGTATTTTTTTCCATTAAGAATATGAATCTGATTACTTTTTGGTAAATTGAGCTCAGAAGTGGTATTATCTTTCCATGTACCACTATGCTTGCATAACCAGTATGAAACCCTACCAACTCTGTTAGAATCTTACTTATTCCTTCTAGACATAATTTTCAAGATTGAGAAGGCTACAAGTTGACCATATCCCCAAAAAAATCCTTTTGTCAGAGGAATCCTACCTATTCTTGCCACTAGGAAGTCTATATGGCAAAATTTAAGCTCTTGTGTCAGCCCACAAGGACTGAGATTACATCCCAAAATACACTGTCCCTGTGGACACCCTCCATCAATCTTACCTTGTGATGACTTACTCCTAGTAAGTCCTCTGCTAGTGTCTATAAACGCTACTCTGCTTTATTCCAAGTGTCCTCTGAATTTTGTGAAAGACACAGGAATGTATTAAAACCATATGCAGAGGAAAAATTCTGTTCCCTCTTCACTGATGATGTTTATTTTAAGGATTGCATTTGACTGTTTCATCTTCCTGAGCTTTCTTGACTGATAGTGGCAGATATATTACTTTGTCCTGAAGACCTTGAACACCCTGGCTGTTCAGTACTCCATATTTAGTAGTTTCAATTAGGAACAACTCACAGGGGTAGAAGTATACTTTTTGCTTTGTACTGGAGTTTCAAATGTGGTAAAAACCCCCCAAACATGTAAAAAAAAAAAAACAAAAAAAACCCCCAAAAAAACCCCAAAAACAAAACCCCCAAAAAAAACCCCCAAAAAACCCCAAAACAAAAAATCCAGGTTAACCAATCTCCAAAAGTTTGAAGTCCATGTCTGTTTGAGTGCTCATGTGTCAATACAAAAATGTTTTCTCTGCTGCAGAGAAAGGAGCAAAACCACTACAAAATTACACAGCTTTTGTATATCACTTACAGTCCTTGGGAGTTGTTTTAAATTTTAAGAGTGCACTCAAGTAAAGAATTCCAAGTATTAAAAAATAATCTCCACTATTTTTTAATCACAGTAACACCTTTTAATGTTTAGTGTCAGAAATACTGCAAATTATGGAATAAACACCAGCATTTGTTTGTCCCCTTTATGATCATTTCCAATAAAATATTTTGTATCAGGCAAGCACTCCATAAGAACACAGTTTACAATAGCCATATAATGAAAACAGGGTAGATGCATTTTTCTGGTGCAGGTATACATATCCCCCAGGATTCTCAAAGCATTTTTCCTGTCTGCGCAGGTAAGAATTCAGGGCTCCACTGAATATATCAAGTATACTGAAAGTTTCTGGGATATGAATACTCCAGTGCAAAAAAATATCTCAATGAAACAGAATCCAATACTTACACAATGTAGGATACCGGTGAAAACCTGAGAAAATCCAAGCTGCTTTTCCCCTGGCTTTCACGAGTATCCCACAATACAAGGGGATATTTCATCTCTATTAGTATCTGAAAAGAACAAACTATGCACTTACACGGACCAAAAGAAACACATTAAAAAATTCAGACAAATGCTCTAAGTTATCTATTTTTATTACAAAATTACACTTGGTGTTAATTGCATACAATAGCATAGGCTGACAGTGACACACAGCTGCTCCCATATAAGGCAACAGCTGAGGTGCCTACTTGCACTAACCAGGTTACTTTATATCCCCATATAGCTGAGTTACCTGCAGTCACTACTGCAGCATGTGATGAGAGTGTTAAGAACCACAAGTTGGTAAGCCAGGACATAATAAATTATTATAGTGCTTCACAGAATCATAGAGTAACTTATGTTGGAAAAAATCTCTCAGATCAAGGCCAACCTTGATTAATTGAACACGGCCAATATAATAGGTAGAGCTTTATGTATTTTTAGTCAGGAACTGAAACCTTTACTTGGTACATTTCAATAATTAAGCCTTAGTACATTTCTTGACTGCACCTAGAGCTGTCACCAGTAGCAGAAGCAACTCTGGACTAAACAGCAGTCTGCGTTCCTTTTTCATTGCAATACCTACAAATGGACTTCAAACTTGATGATGACCCTACTCAGTATAGCTTTAGAACAGCTTGAGAGCTTAACACTGTTTTCTTCCATCTTCAGCTACTGCTCTTTATCCACCAGTGTGCTGCTCTGTTCAATGCCTGAACTGTGCTTGCTCTTAAGGGACCTTCCAATGTATCTCCAGTACTCTTTTCGGATGGTGTCTTTTTCTTTAGCCAGAATTTCACACAACTGTGAAAGAAAAATGAGAGACTGGAGTGTTAAACCAAAAAGCTTACAGAAATGCACACAACATATATTTCAGACTGTATTACAAATACGTTTCTGTGCAACATTTGTTTTATTCATAGGATTTGTAACTGTTTAATGACATCAAACTGACTACAACCCCAGTTGTAGCCAACCAATCTGGCACTGCACAAAAATCCCTCCAGCCCCATTTCAGTTGTAGGAGCCTCCCTTTGACTCATTTCCATGCCTACCACTCACTATCCATGCCGGCCTTATGCACCCTGTAGTAGAGCACAGTATACTTCCTGAGAACCTTGAATGTCTTTTAGTCATCCAACAGGCTGTAAACCACTTAATTCCAAATGCTGGAGGATCATCCTCCTCTTGAATCTTTAGTACTCTCAATGGACTGACAGGAGATCTTTTATTTCTGTTTTTTTCCTCAGCAGACTGTGCCAAAAATGTTCTTCATGCAAGTCAGTAACCTTCTCTCATGCTACATTAAGAGTGGTGCAGATACTTCTAGACGTTTGGGGCTTTTAAAATTTTTGCCTGTGTAAGCAGCATAGTAGAAGCCAATACTACTTACAGGACAAGCTGTATAAATTTTACACAGTATGAATACTACAAATGTTTCAGCAAATTCCCTTTTATTATGCAGATGACATTTGCCTTACTCCGTGAAATGGAGTTCAGAAATTAAGAACTTTAAAGCCTAAATAGAGAAGTCAAAATCAGTGAAATAGTAAAAAGGGGACATGAATCTAGGAGGTACAACTGCACTTATTTACAATCTGGTACTGGAACACAACAATGGAAAAGTGCTGGGAAAGAACAATGTTGGAACACAAAGATTCCGGGCAAAACTGCAGCTCTAATTACATCAAGTTCCAGTCAGTCCCACAGTGAATGGAAAGTGTTCTTGTAAAAACTGCACTACCAACTGCACTAAGGAGCAGCCAAGTATGAAGCTCTGGGAGATATACAACATTGCCAAAAGTAATTTATGCTTTGCAGGAAGTGGTGCCTGGCATTTTTTACTGATGCCCCAGTGCCTGCTGGCCACAAGCTAATTCTGTCAACTTTCTTAGAAAGAGCTAAGAAGGACTAAGGGAGCTCAGCTGAGGTTGTTTGGACGTAGATATTCTGAGAAAAAAAAAAAATCATTAGCCTACAGAAGAGAGTGAGTTAATGCCACAAAGTTAACATTGAAAACACCTCAATTGTTCAAAAATCTTTCTTCTGCAAGTAATATTAGAGACCTTCCTTCACTACCAGGTGAAGAAAATTTAAGAGTAATTTAATAACTGTCAAGTTATTTTTTATATTTAAATTAATGAGATCCTTGTGATTGTCTGTTTTTAGTGTTAAGCTCTTCATAGACTTCTCATGATTAACAAGTAAGATGTCCTATTTATGAAAATTAATCCCATTTTGTCAAGCTATAAAATCAGACAGGAATAGACAGTATCCCTGAGAAGAAAAACCAAGCTCTCAAAAACATACCTCTAATGCCTTGTTCAGTGTTTCTTCCTTGTTATCACACTGGTTTTCTAGCATATCTTCATATATGTCCACAAGAAAGGCAATCAGATAGGGTGAACTGTGACTGGGCTGTAAATTCAACAACTCTTCCAGCAGATTTGGATATTTAGAAAGACCACGATCCTGTAAAATCCTAGAAGAGAGGTTAATAGGCTTGACACATAATGATGGGAAACCTGGTGTAAATAATTGCATTTTTCATTATGATTCCTTTACTTGAAGATTAGCTTTGAAATCAGGTTGCAAATACAATTAAGTCAGAAAGTAAGCAGCATGCAGCAATAGTACAGCCTCATGTTGTGGTATAGTTTTTGTTCAACTGAACAGGAATTAGACTGCAAGCATGCTCATTATTTCCTATCTATGCTTTTTAACACACTAACATTACAGGTCAAGTTTTTAAAAACACGCAAAGTCCTTCCACAAAAACTACAGGGCCAGAAGCTTAGTGAAAAGTTACAGAGAAATTAGGTTAGAATATAATAACACCTTGTGACAGTATCTGCCTGCCTGCTTAGGCACACTACACCTGAACAAAAAGCACAAAGTTCTTTTCAATTAAACAGTAGGCATCAGACATCTTCCACTGATACTCTCTTTGCCTCATGGAGAAATACACCTCACCCTTTTAAGTAGTTCCAAGCACTCTCATTATGTGGCACTGCGGTGATCATCTCAAGAGTGTACCTGCCAGAAAAAGATAGTAAGTCATGAATGCAACCAATAACAATGCAGTTAGAAATCACCTCAATGTGCTTAGAAGCTCCCAAATGCATCTCTCTAGCCTATACTACACCCTTTTTGCACATCATCTTACCTGGGTAGATCAAAAATGGCTCACAATATAATCACCAGGAGTCTCAAAGAGGCAAGACACTATGTTTAAGATTTGTGTTCAGTTTGCTGAACTTTATAAAATAATTAATCAGTTCTCAAAATTATTAGCAAATCCACTGAGAAACAACATAGTATACTCTCCTGGTCTCTTAAGTTTTAGCTTTCATATTTTCCAGATTCTGTACTGCATTAGTATGTAACTCTGAACTTCATATAAAATGTTAGCAAATTCTCTTCACAGTTTAGTTGGACAAAACAATTCTTTTCCGGCCTGAGAACCAAGGACACGGACACAGCTTCAGGCCCAAAAAGTGTAAACAACAGTGGATTGAGGAGAGCAAGCTGGGAAAATGGGACTTCATAACCTGAAGCTGTAATTGGATAATTAGCCCAGTATGTAAATGTACCAAAACTTATAAAAGTGTGAAAACTTGTGACATGCCATCTGTCTTGGGTAGAGCCACAGCCAGGCTCTTGCACTGCCCAAGGTGTATCCCCTGAAAGCCTTTCAATAAATATCTACTTTATTCCTTTAAAACTGTCTAGCCTCTGTTCCAGGTAGCCTCTCCAGGCCACACTGGTATGCTAAAGGAGAAACTTGTACCTTGATGCTCAGAAATGGCAAGGCACTGAAAACAGCCAGAATAACTGAGTTCTCTTAATATGACTGCAAGTTGTATGTTCTGTACCTATTTGCAGAATGTTTTTCATGAGGCTGCACTCAACTAAACCCACAGAATGGCAGAGCTTGAGCTTTCAGCTCACACAACCTTCTGCAGCATTTCTGTGAAAGCAGCAGTGAGTCAACTGCTGTAAAAACAAAGCAACAAAAGGCACCTCCGATACAGACACAAAGCATCTACACAAAGCAGATTATCTTCTGGATTTTCCCAGAATAACCAGGCATTCTGATGATTTTCAGAGGCTGCAGATACTAATAAAAAGTTATATCAGGAGTACTACAAAAAAAACCCTACAATTGTAACTCTTTTAACATTCTGCAGACACTATGACAAAGACTGAGTTTATAAACCAACAAGCAGTTCTACAATAACATCTGGGAAGTCTTAATCTTAGCCGGTCTGGTTCTTACGATGGTACCAAATTATCTTGAGAAGATCAAGGGAGGATGAACAATCTAAATTCTGAAGAGAAAAAGTTGAATATAGCCAAGTCAAAGTCATGGAAATGTTTTAGATTCACTGATCTACACGAAGAGTATATGGAAGATGGTGAAGGCTGGGATCCTCTATGAATAATGTACCAAAAGACCTATTCAGAGATTCAATCTTTCTTCTGAAAAACAACTCTATTAAAAAAATCACAATACTTTAATTTCTTCTTCACTTTTGACAAATACCTTCTCATAACCCTAATCAGCAGTCTGGGATGTGAAAACCATATGAAGAAGTTTCTCTTGCCCAGTTTCTCTTCAGTTACAAACCTGCAACCTAGAAACAGTGAGCGCAGAACTCTTTCTGCTGAAAACTAGCCATCTCACAGAGATAGCTCTCTTTGTGCCAACCACATACTCCTGAAAGCTTTCTTTTTCCAGCTGCATCAAATTCCTCACAAAAGGCAACTCCTCTTCCTACAATCCATATTCAGGTTACTAGATTGGGTTGCTGTATTGGGTTTGCATGGCCTGTTTTCTTATAGCAGGGGAGTAGGGGCAACTTCTGTGTGGCTTCTAGGAGAAGCTGTCAGAAGCTTCTTCCAATGTGGCCACAGCAGAGCAGAGTGAGAACAATGCAAGAGGAACAATGCTGCACACACGAAGGTCAGTGATGAAGGAAGAGGGGGGAGGTGCTCCAGGCACCAGAGCTGAAGAATGCCTCTCTTCTCAGACTTTCTAGGAGTGGAATACTAATGAACAGCACAACAGTGTCACAGATTTTCTTAGCTTGTCCCACTGTAACTAGTTCACCATAAACCCCAAAGTTTTGTTTGCATAATAAACAGCAGGTCAGAAATACAGACTCATGATAGCTTGCACAGGGTAAGCAGAGCTTGATTCAGTCTAACACTTCATTTGCTACCCATGAGCATTAGTCCAAGAAGTGAATAAAAATCAGGAAACAAAGCCATGGGGACTGTGAAAGTATTCCATTGCTTTCATGTAATGGAGACTGTTTAACATGAGCCTGAAGAGCATTACTAACCGGACTTCTCTGTCTAGGACTGCAGGGTCATCATAGCCAGTGGTGTTGAAAATGACAAAGTGCCGCTGATTCCAAACAGAGTTGTTTCTCACATCTTCTCTCAAAAGCTGGTCTACATAGTCCAGTTCATTGTCCCATAATTTGAACTCCTACAGAAAGGGAAGAGAGAGTATCACAATCAAAAATTTTTATTTTTTAAAATACATTCGTGTTCCTAAGTTGCCTGAACATCAGATAGAGCCTTTTTTTAAGAAATAGGAAGTTCAAAGGAAAATAAGTATGGGTGAATTAGAAACATGCTACACTATTCAGTGGTACACAATGCTATTAGCTCATCATTAAATTCACAAACACAACAGTAAGTAGGCAATGATCCAATCATTTAAACTCATTTTCTAAAAGGCAAGTTCTGCCACATATTTAAACTGCAGGTTATTTAAAGAATGAAGAATTCTGTGGATACAATACCTGAATAACCCATTGTCTGTGTTGCCAGGCGTGGTAATTTTTGGCATCTTGATTAAGAATGTCAGCTATGAACTCAAGCTCTCGGGATGGATCCTGCAGCCACTCAACCAGCACCCGTCTGTGATGCCTAATGATGAAAGGAACAAAGTCTAAATTTTTTTTGTGAGTGGATGGTCTATATGAAAACAGCTTATAGCAAGTGCACCCCTCAGGAAAAAAACATCACTTGTTAAACACTTCAAATGAAGCATACCAGAACATTTCACTTGGCTCTGGGAAATGCACGATGCATATTTATAGTATAAAAAGTTCTAATCACACAAAACACAATGGCCAATCACCACATTTTAGACAAGTAATGGTCACCTGAAACAACATACTTCCACACTTATGGTGAAAGCCTTCAGCAGAATAAAGTTTTCTAGTTCTACATAATTCCTCTAGCAATACCAATACTGCTCTTTTGCCTATTCCCATTCATTTTGGGAAAAAATCAACAACAGGCAGGGAAACTCCAAAACACAATAAGAGAAAAAAAATTAATTTCTATTTCTTCATGGTTGCCTTTGCACAAGTATTTTTTTTAACCTGTCAGACTTATTTTGGTAGTCTAAAAAATAAAATTAATAAAATCAAGACCTGCTTAGCATGTCATAATCGTATGCTTAGAACAAATATCTCAAAGAAACTCTGACATGATGCAACTCCATTTAACTCCTCCACCGCAACTGGACAATTTACGAACCAAATTTTATCTGCAAAACCAGTAAGAACAGACAAGAAGGCTTGATTTTACCAGACTTGGTAGTTCTTAGGCTGATCTTCAATGATAGCTGTAATGTACTTAAGTTCCTCATGTAGATCCTTTCCCAAAGACTGCAGGAGGACTCTCCGGAAATGCCTATATAAAAGTCAAGCATTTGAACACTGCAAAAGGAATTTCCTAAAATTCACAGAGAAGAACAGAGAACCACATTTTTTTTCACAGTTCTTGTAAATGATATTGAGCTAAAAACAGTGCAAAAAGCTAAAATGAATGCAGAATCCTGAACCACATATCTAGTGACATTAAAGGGTATTCAATTATCGAACAGTGGAGAACTAGAATATGGCTTGTTGCAACAATACATTATCTTAGGTTGTAACAATCACACTCAAATTAACCTGTACCCACCCTGGTTTTCTGTCACAGAGACTAAGACTCCTGTGCTTGAAACAATGTAAACTTTCTGACTTCATCGAAATTAGTGGAATGAAGATATACAAGAGTTACTTGTCAGCATTTGTGAGTTAAAAGGCCCTACCTACACAGTAAGTAATACAGTAACCTGGCAGATATTTTAAAATGCACAATTTAGTGGATACACAAATTATTTGGCGTAAAGTTTTTATGCCTCTTCCTGAAGTTAACTAAGGGCATCTTCAGCATTTTGCCACGGACACATTATCAGGTAAGTGGCCTAATTTTAAAGAGAAAAAGATTAGCCTTTTTTGTGGCTAACCCTGACCTTGACTGGTAATATCCTTAAAGCCAAATGAATGAAAATCACTGAATTAAAATGAGGCATGGGAAATACTGAACAAAGGTTTTCTTTGAAAGCTCACTGTAAAGCTACACTACTCCTCTGTGTAAATTCAACTAGGCATGCCCTGATTCAACTAACAAAACATTAAAGAATTAAAAGGTAGGCAGTTGAATGGCCACAGAAATAATCCTAAGATTACTACATACCATACTGTGTAGTTTGCAGCATTTAACTCAATGGCATCTGCTGTTAACTTGAAAGCTCTTTCGCTTCTCTCATCCCTCTGCAGAACAGCCCGGAAGTAATCATAGACATCTCGGACTAAATAAAGAACAGCATCTTAGCCAGTGGCCTGAATAGGGAGTCAGGTTAATGATCCTTGGAACTTGCTTCCTATTTTCTGTGCTATCAATCCACCTCTGAAAAATGACAGATACCTATTGATCTGACAAACATTTTCAGCTGAGATCTGTGTGTGATATTAGCACACCACAAAGCTGCACAAGTATGTTAGAAATGCATCATCAGAATAACAGCCAAAACAATCGTAAACAGCCTGTGCTGCTTACTCACACTACTTCACCAGCTGCAAGAGCTTCATATTTTGCTTCCACCTGTGGGCTGGAAAGGCCTTTGTGACACGAACCACACTGTCTGCTATATTACCTATAGCCATAGGATTTTAAAGGAGAAGCTTGGCTATTAACATCACAGGTGAAGATTCAGCTTCAGAGGTGCTTGGTGAAAACACCACACACAAGCACCCTAAAATAATTAAATTACTTTCTTCACAGTATCACTCTAGAAAATGTTATCCAAAATATGAAGTCTTGTTTCAACAATGGCTAAGGGCAGAATATATTTAAGACTTACATTTTTCACTGTAGATGATCTGAACAACAGGATTTGGCCCATCATTTTGAGGAACAGGTTCAATATCAGCCCATTCCTTCCTGTCCCTGTAAATACATGTTTTTGTGTTTTCAATGCTTCTAAAAAGCACAAAATGCTACTCAAACCGTAACAAGCATAAACTCGCCCAGTAACACATCCTTGCTCTGAACAGTCCCTACTATTTTAGCTACATTATTGTCTGTAACACAGATCAGCATATAAATAGGTGAAGGTGCCCCCAACGTAAGACGGACACGGAGCTGGTGGAGCAAATCCAGAGCAGAGCCACGACGTTGAAAAGAGGACTGAGGCACCCTTACAAAGACAAACTGAGAAAGCTGGGGCTGTCCAGCGTGGAGAAGAGAAGGCTTTGTGGAGCCCTCAGAGCAGCCTTCCAGTATCAAAAGGGGCCTACAGGAAAGCTGAACAGGATTTTCCGTCAGAAACTGTTATGATGGGACAAGGAGTAACGGGTGCAAACTGAGAGAGGGGAGGTTTAGGTTACACATTAGGAAGAGATTTTTTGGCTGTACGGGTGGTGAGAGACTGGACCAGGACGCTCAGAGAAGCTGCGTATGGCACCAGCTCTGACAGCGTTCAAGGCCATAAGCTTGAGCAACTCCGATTAGTGAAGGCGTCCCTGCCCCTCCCAGGAGCTCCCCATTCCTCCGGCCCCAGCTCCGCCACTCCGCGCCCCCGCGCCGCGCCGCGCCGCCAGGATCCGCCCGGCCCCGGGGGACCGCGCCGCCGCGGCCCTACCTGTACAGCACGTAGCCGGCATCTTCCCCGTCCTCCTCCTCCTCCAGCAGCTGCCCGAAGCCGCCCTCCGGCTCGCTGGTGCCGCCCTCCGCGTCCCCCTCCGGCTGCAGCTCCACCGCCGCCGCCCTCCCGTCCGCCGCCATGGCTCGGCCGCCGCTTCCGGGCTCCGCCGCACACCAGGCGGGGGCGGGGCGGAGCGGGGGCGCCGCTCCACAGCGCCGCCCCTGGCGCGGAGGGCGCGTGGCGCGGCGGCGGGCCGGGAAGCTGCCTGGGAAGCTCCCGCCGCACGGTTCCCTCACGGAGAGCTCACACGGGGGAGGGAAAACACGCGGGGCGCCATCTTAGCTTCAGACAGTCTGACAGGACACGGCAGAGGGATCTGGACACTCCAGGTGAAACTGGAGGAGATTTTGAAACGGCCGCTTCTAACGAGCGGGTGAAGTTGGAGAAGACATCCAACCCAGAAAGAGCTGGGGTTGGTTTGTCTGGGGAAAAGGAGGCTCGGGGTGACCGCATCACTTTTCAGCTACCCTGTAAGGAGGTGTGAATCAGCCTCTTCTCCCAGGCAAACCAGCCACAGCCGTAGGCGTTTCTTCACAGAAGAGGTGATTAGACATTGAAATGGACTGGGCCGTGGTCTGGCTGACAAGATGGTGTTCTGCCATAGGTTGGACACGATGATCTCAGAGGTCCTTTCCAACCTAAATGGTTCTGTGATCCCCTGATGTGGTGATGGTCAGCAGGGCAAAGCAGCTGAGCTGAAAACGGTGGTGAGAGAGCGGCTGATCCAGTGTAGGGTTTGTAATCTGGGGCATTTTGAGATGCATTAGCATGGAGAGGATTGAAGGTCGGCGGAGCATGTGCACGAGCAAAGGCTGTGCATACACCTGTATCTGTGCTGTATTCTCAGGGAGATGGGAAATGGTTAAAGTCTTTAATTTTGAGCTGCTCAGTTCAAAAGGGCGGTTGTGTGTGTCATGTGTTTTACAGTGATTTTGTAGAAAGAAGAATGGTGCCACGGCGACCATGAGGGAGTGTAAATGTACAGCCACAAATCGGGACACAAGATCCAGGACAGCGAAGAATCAGGCTCCTATGCGGTTCTTGTGTCACTGAGCAGCTTTGTCTCCTTTGGGAAGTCACTTGGACTCTGTGCTTCCTTGTCTCCCTGCCTTTTCTTCTGTCCTGTTTTATTCTGAGGACTTCATTGTTCCTGCCAGGATGTTTGTACAGTGACTCTTTAGAGTGCATAATGTGGTTGCTGCTTTTGGGTGTTGCAGTAATAGAGACTATACTAATGTAATGGAGGATAAAAACCAGAGAAATCTACTGAAAGGCTACTCTGAATAACAGGACTGTGAATACAACAGAAAGGAAATAGGCATATTTAGAGATATCTAGAGACAGAGAAGATGCCCAGCAAGACTTACGTGAAAGAAAAATATTCTAAAGTGCAGAATAATAGAAAAAAGAGATGAAGAACAAAGGCATAAAAAGAAACAAAGTGTATTAAAAAGAGATCAGAGGAAATGTGTACATATGAATGAGAGAAACCTCAAATGCAGTAAATCCTGTTTGTAAGAGACAGAGCAGAAAGAAAAGCTGCTGTTCCTGACCCATGGAAAGACAAGTTGCATTGTGAGTTTGTTAGATACCAACAGCTCTTCGTGGACAGAGGGCACCATGAGACACATGGAAAAGAAATCTGGTTTAAAAATAAATCTTTAAGAAATCTGGTTTATTAGCTTTGCTATTTGAGCAACAGTTGTGGTTTTTTTGGTCATTTTCATCCAGAATTCCTACGTGGTGATCTGGCCCTGCCATTGCTTATGTTGGTATCATCTTTACCATCCATTTAACATGGATTACAGACAAGCCAGATCCTGCAATAAGAGCTTATTTCCTCAGAGTGGCGTAACAGGACAAGGAACAAAAGTGAGCCTCTCTGATGCCAGCCACTGGATTGAGCTGGTTGAAGAACAGCTTGCTTATGGCATGGGATGGACAGCAGATCATACAGCTATCCCTCAGGACTGTCCTCAGGACTCACTTCTGCATTTTCAGTCTGAAGCTGTGGGTTATTGTGGCTGTGGACTGCTTCTAAAGGTTTGAGGGGCAGTAACTGAGAAAAGTCAAGCCTGCTGAAGGAAGCTGAAGCATTTTACAATTACGTTTTGTCCTCATGAGAGCAATTTAGGAGTCTGCCAGCTGAGGAAATATGAAAGCCAGGAATATAACTTAAGTTTAAAATTACGGACTAGATCCAAATCCATTGGGATCACAAGAAGTCATTCCATAAACCATACCAGGTCTCTGATCCATTTCAACCACTCAATTTAATTTACTGAACTACACACTCATTGTGCCATGCTAATTTCAGTCCTTGCAGCCTCTAGGCACTCTGAATTAGGCCTGAAAAAGCAGGATTCTGCTTTTGCATGAATCTGCCTTGCAAAATAACACTTGGAGGTTCTTGCTGCATCCCTCATGACTTAAACTGAGTGGAGATCCTTCATGTTTCCGGGTTGAGTATCTGTAAACACACTTCAAAGATAATATTAAAACCCAGCCTGAAAGCTTCTACTTAAAAATATGACTCCAGCAGTTAAAACCTTTATGAGGAAGCAACAAATAGGACATGAGCTGGAATTAATCACTGAGCAAAGACTGGAGCATAAATAAATCTGTATGTCCCAGCATTGTAGTGTCAGTTGCTAGTTTTCATCTTAGGAGGGGACTGAGAGAAATTTTCTCTCTGGTGCAGTCTGTGCAATCAGAGGTGGGTGTTGCTCCAAAGGGGCTACTGGTAAGAATAGCTGTAGTGGAAAGGGGACAGACTCAGTGTGGCAAGGGTTATGGTCACTGCTGCAGGCGGCTGGATTCAGGTTGCCTGTTGGGTTCCCTTCTGATCCTCTCAGGAAGGCTGCCAGCATTGCATACCCAGAGTAAGGAGATGAGCTGTGTGCACAGTATTTCTAGTTTTCATCAGTCATGCATTTCAGCTGAGGCACAGGTGTCCCGTCTGCCTCCTTCGGGAATTCTTCCTTCCTCCACTCCCTCAGGTAACCAGCCCTTGCAACCACCCCTGCCTGCAATGTCTGGGTTAGAAACAGCAGACACAACACTTTAAAGTGTTTTTGTGTAGACATGAGTAGCTGTGGAGAAGTGTGTAGGTATCAGGTGTTAATACAAATGTGTACCGATATACGAATTACATCTACAAGAATGGGTGGTTCCTAAGTCCCTATCAGTAAGTACGGTCTCTGCTCTAAGTTATTAGAAACAGGTTTTTGGAGTAAACACCTACAAAGAGCAAGAAGTGCACAGAGTGTTTCCCAGCTTCAGGAAGGCCCGAGCGGGCAGCGGGACCGTTCCCTGGTCACACGCGGCCCATAGGGAAGCCTCGGCAAGGCTGGATGCCAGGAAAGTCTCGGCCGCGGGATACCTGCCGCAGGGACGAGGGATGCGTTCCCTCGGCGAGCGCTCTCCCGGCTCCTCGGGGCTTCCCAGCTGCTGACGCATTTCTCTTTCTGACTGCCCGCTGGCCTCACGCAGTCAGTGTAAGGTCAGGACAGCGCCAGCGCTGTTGTAAAAGACCCCCCGCAAAACCGCAAAGCGCGGTGTTAATGCAAACAGCTGTAGGAATCAGTGTCGGGGGCGGATTTATTTTTGGGAATTGGGTGAGGTCTTGCAGTGCGGGTTTGCAGAAGAGCAGCCGGGCGCCGTGGAAGCGATGGCGCGCTGCCGGCGACCGCCGCCCCGCGCTCCCCGCGCAGGCCGCGGGCCGCCGGGGCAGAGCCGACCCCATCCCCGCCCCGCGGCTGGGCGGAGGGAGCGCGCACCGCACCGCCCCTCCCGCTCCCACCGGGGCGCCAACAAAGTTAAAAAAAAGCGGCCAAACACCCCGAGCCCCCTCAGACCCGCCAGAGGGGCCCGGCGGCGGTGCGGCGGAGCGAGTTTCTCGGGGTGAGTACGGCGGCGGCGCCCGGCCGCGGGATGCCCGACCCACGGCGGGAGCGGGGCCGGGGCTGCGGGGTGCGCAGAGCCTCGGGAAGGAAGGGGCAGCTTTTCGGGGAGCAGCCAGTTCTGAGCCCAGAGAACTGCGGACACACAGAGCTGGAAGGAGAGGCGGCGGGGAGAGCTGGCAGGAAGTTTGGAAGGATTTGCAGGGAGCTGCTGCTCCCGCAGGATAGCGTGGGGTGGTGATTTATCCTTCTTCCCTCACGTCCTCAGGCCCTCCGCTCAGCGTGACAGCGCTGGGAAAGCGTTGGAAGGTCATCCTTGCCAGTGGAGCCGGGGCGGGACAGAGCCTTGCCTGGCCCAGCGCCAAGTGCTGGGCAGAAGTATTGCGTGTGGGCACTGCAGACGTGGAAATGAAGCCGTGATACCTTGGGTCAATAGCACACCCATGCTGTGGGCAGTTCCCCCTCTAGAACCAAAAAATGTGGTGATTACTACTACTCTTTTACCAGGGTGGGGGTTGGGGAGGTTTTCAGTGGATCATCAGAATCTTACTTTTTGCTGTGCACTGGCCTGGTAAGATATGATGTTAAAAATACTGTCCAGCTCCAGGCGTGCCAACACTGCAGTGGGCAGAATCCATCCCCTTCCTCTCCTGGTGCCCCTTTTTGGCTGTACTTCAGGAGGCGCAGAAGGTGCAGAGGCTTTATGGAAAATCCTGCCTGATCTGAGAGGAGCTTAACTGGCAGCCATGCACTTTCACACCCACACAGACCTTCAAAAGCAGCTGGCCTGTGCAGAGCAGAATTGCACAGCAGGGTTTCATGTCAGCTTTTGCTAAAGAAGCCTTTTTGATGTTCGAGGGAAAGGGATGAACTCATGTGTCAGTGGGAGCAGAAAAAGGATAATTTTTTCCTTTAGCTGTCAACACCTACAGCAAGCAGTAGGTTTGGGACCCATCCCTCTTTGTCAGGGCTTTAGAACTTCTTGATTGGGATTAAGATGGGGGAAAGCTGGCAGAAAAACCAGCATAAATTTCATATTCATATCTCTGAAAGAGAGGAGCTCTAAAATAGCAATTTATTAAACATTTTATGCATGCGTTTCTGCTTTCTGAGCTTTCAGAACACCCACATTTGCAAACTTTACTTCTCTGTGTGGAGTGCTACAGTCCTATCTTTCTATCATGCTTTATTTTTGTTTTCCAAGACATGGCTGGAATTTTACAGCTTCTCCTGTTGCCAGGAGTTGGGAATTTTTGTGCAGAAACATCCATCATGTAAGAAACAGTAGTGTTCTCTGAAATCTAAAAAAAGCATTGGGGAAGGGAAAGTTGTTTGAAGAGAAGCAGACCAGCACAGGTACAGATTACTTGGAAAGGGGGACTTGTTAAATTTAACTGGGTTTAGGTATGGACAGAGTTTGTGTGTGTATTGTGTGGTTTCTTTCTCTATGCATTGGACACAGAGCATATTCCATGGGCATTCTTTATGATTGTGAAGAAAAGTCCCAGAAGACTGACATGCACTAAGACCAAGGCCAGGTAGATGTATGCCTTTTCCAGGACCATTTTAGAGATTGCCTAGGGAAGGAAAATCTTCCATTGCTTCCCTATTTCTGAGTCTGCTGAAAAGAATCACAGCTTAGCATCTGAAACTCATGAGAGCAGTGGCCCTCCTCCTCACACTGTCCTGAGCCAGTACCATCAGCATTCCTTACACTGACTGCAAGGAATGAGAGGATGTCCTGGATGACTACAGAGAGAGTAGGTGCCTGGAGCTTTGTGAGCAAGAGTGCTGTCTTGTGCAGGCTGCTTTCTGGATACCTGGCTGAAAATGTGACTCTGGCACCCACAGAAGGCTGTAGGTAGACATGAAACTAACCAGTGAGCTTTGAAGGAGCTGTCTGTGTTGATGCTCTTCTCTTTTTCAGCAGCAGTCACCATGAAGAGCTATAAGGATAAAGTGGAAAAACCCAGCAGCAGAGAGTGAAGACTTTGGACAAGCTGATCTTCCTAATGCCTAGATGTAACTGCTTTGGCAGGCCTGGTAGTGCAGCATGATTAGGATGAGGAGGAAGATACTTTGGGTATCTTGCTTCTGCTTTGCAGCTGCCTTTTTCCTTGTGCTGACACTCCAGGTACATGGGGTACAAGATACAAGGGGGTGGGGTAGGTGTGTATGAGATTGCTGTCAAAGCAGGACACAGCTCTGTCAGATGAGAGTCACAACCTGTCAGATGTGAGAGGTGACAGACATTTTCCATACTAGTCTTTGCTTCACCAGAAGTTGCTCTTTCAGCAATGTTGGCCGTGTGGTGATCGCTGACTCTGGCAGTGACATAACCCAGAATCATAACCCCATACCTTTCTTGTATACATTCTCAGCTCCTGGAGGAGTTTCTCAGGAGTGTTGCAACATAACCATGCCATGTTGTGCTGCCTCTATCCAGCATTCTCTTTTCATGTGGCTGAAATCCTTAGGCTGGGGGGCAAGGCTGGACCCATAGAAAACTTCATGGGTTTGTTAACAGCTTATTTTCAGTAGAATCCTGGCTGCTGAAGGGCTGTTCTCTGTCCTGTGCATTTTCCAAGGATTAATTAGAAGTTGTATTGATAAGTCACCTGTGATGTGGCCATATCTCACTACAGAAATGTATTACTTGCCTTCTCCTTGCAATCTGAGCTTTTAAAGCTTTTGCTGTTCTGACATAAGATGATCTGATGTCTGCAGTTAGTGAAATGCATCCAATTTGATTGACAGAAATGTAACATAGAATTAGTGCTTGATACTTAAATTCTGGCTTACAAGCAGATGTCCTGGCTAGTGACAGTGACACATTGTGATACGGATGTTTGTTTCCCTGAAGGTTATCACCGAACTGGGCAATTCAGAGAATAAGGTGTCAGTAATCTCCAGTTTGCACAGCAGCCCATTAAAGCCTGGGGAGAGACACGCTTTTCAGTTTAAGATGCAGGAACTCCACAGCAGCTTCAAGACAGAGTCTGATGTAAATCACTATCCTGTCCTGCTCTGGTGGTCTCCCCTGACTGGAGAGACAGGGAGATTCAGTCAGTGTGGAGAGGACGTTTGCTTCTTTACTATAAACAGGACCTACCAGCACAATCAGATGACAAGAGCATTTCTGTTCTATGGTAAGAATCTATTTGTTTTTAAAAGAGTAGCTTTTCCTCCAACTTAGTTCTTTCCCTATAGAGATTAAATATTCTAGGTGGCAATGACTTAGAACAGGAAATTTAGGCAGTTATTTGGACTGAACTTTGCCTGGTGCTGAATGCCATTACACGTGCTCTGTAGAAGTACTCTGAAAAGTGACCATGCACATCTGTGGTATGACTGATGCCTTGTCTCATGTTGCTTTCCAGTTATGTAAAAGCTGGATGGAGAGATGGGGACTTCAGATGGCTCTTAAGATGCTGTTTATTGCCTAGACAAGGTTACAGCAGTTGTGGGTGTGGGTGGCCTGTAGCTGCTGGCTTTAGGCAAGCCGTGTGTCCTGAAGCTCTGTTCCATTCAGTTACAAAGCATTATTTCTTTTTTTGCTGTGCATTTTATTACATAACAACTAATCAACACTTTTACTATTACTTATAGCCTATCATAACTACTAACATGACCATATTCATGTTACTATTTTCTAGTTACAAAAGATTAATATGTTACAATTTAAGCTAGAAGTTGTTTTTCAGTTTTTTGTAGTGGAAAATTCTGAGATCTTTCTTCTCTTTGCAACATTGGTTTTCTTGTTTGTCTGTGAAAATATTTTCGCTTGGTAAAAACATCTTTTGTTTGAGGTGGATTTATCTTTTGCTCAGAGTCATAAAAGCTCCTTTCAACTCACTTGCTTTTTGCCTTTTTAGTTACCCCATAAGACTGGCTCAGCAATTCTTTTTCTTCTATATCAAAACTTGCTGTCATTTTTATTCCTTCTTCAGATTCTACATTCAAAGATCTTTCTGTTATACATACATATCTTTCTGTTGTACATACATTTCTGTCAAACCCTTATCCTTCCCAACAAATTACATGTACTCCCTATTCATGGGAGAAAAGACAATTTCATGTCATTGCCAAGGCATTTAAAGACAGTCTGAGATCAAGCCAACTTCTTCCAGTCTTCTGGCTTGTCACCCCTAGCAGAGGTTCTGCAAGGCCTTTGTTGCACTTGTGCAAGTCGTTTGTCTAAAAATAATGTGCTCTCTGGTAACACTGCAACTCCCCTGGCTCATGTGCCAAGAAATTGCTAGCAGACTCTAAAGGGAAAGTAGTGAAAGAAACCTATTGATTCCATATGGAGCAGCAGCCAGTGCAACGTTCTGGGCTGCTCTGGCTCTGCCAGAGACTTCCTGTTACATACACTGTGAGTCTACAAAACATGAAAGATGCATCATTTAAAAGTAGACATTACTTCATCAACTTTGTTCTTTTCCCCCACACAGTTGTTTCTGAAAGAAAACCTGTGTTTTAGGTGGAAAACTGAATTCAAATGCTTTTCTCTGACTGGTATGTTCAGATCTTTTGTCTGGAAATAAAATAAATCAGGATACTGAATCTCGTTCTCTCAATCTGAATACAGGTGAACTAGAAATATAGGAAAGAAGGTCCTTAATCTTGGTTGTTAGCAGTGAAATAAACTTCTCATCACTAATCTTTTTAGATCTCCAAGTAGGTCAGCTTTGTCAGAGAATATAGTGGTTAAGCATGAAAGCAAAGGAATAACAGCAAAGGAATGAGAAGCTGACCCATTTAAAGACAAAGAAGCTGGATTGCATCACAGGAAATCTGTAAAGTCTGGTGGTTTTGGTCTCTGGGAGTAATTTAGTTTGTCTTTTTCAGCATTAGAAGGATTGCTACTTTTCACTTTTAGCAGGCTTCTGGACAGAGTTTGCCATATTTTTAAAAATTTATACTGTGAATAAGACTCTCCCTGTAGCATTTTTTTATATTTTCTTTTTCTAGTGATGCTGGCTATGAAACTTTTAAAAATAAGTGTCAAAACATGCAAAATTGTTACTTATTTTTAAACCACAGTAAATGATCATGCAATGCCAAAGCAAAGAGAGAGTTTTTCTCTCATTCTTTTTTTCTCTCCCTCTTCCCCCCTGCCATGATGCAGTGAGCTGTGAGTCTGCAAAAAGGTGTATTTTGCTTTTACAGATTTTTCCCTCTAAGAGCCTGCTGAGTGAAAACTTGAATTTCTGAATTTCCGTGCCAGCACTATATCAGAGCACAGTTTCACCTTCCAAAGAAAATGTAATAATTTCCCCAGTACTTGATCAGTAAGCTCATCAAGAGAAGAATGTACTGTGCAAAAAATGTACTGAAAGTACTGTGCAAAAATACAGGGTGTAGATGTTTTCCAGCAGAACTGCTTTGTTAGGAACACCAGTTTTTATGCAGCTTTCCCAACTCACTGTCCTGGCCTGGGGAGTCCCTCAGTGTAGGTGATCAGTCAAGTGTCACCATCTTCTGTTTCAAAATGGGATGTGGCATCCCCTTGCTAGACTTTGTCTCTGCTTTTGGGAGGGATTCCCAACTCCACCTTTTTCAGTGTCACATAATTCATAGAGTGTAGTATTTAGCATGAGTTGCCAATTTGAGTGAGTCAGCATGAGCTGGATATGTCAGAGCCTCAGGGGTGTTGTTTCTAGGAGAGGAGGATGTCCAGTTATTCTGTACTGGAGCACTGAGTCCTTGGAGTATGACTTCTGAATGAAAGTTGTCTTCTAAAATGCATAACTTCTCCTAGCAGCATGTATCTTTCTCTTCTGCATATCTAAGATTTCCAAATTAATAGTTAGGAAGTGAAGTTGCTCATAATTCTAGTCTTGAGACGCATTTTATTTCATTGTATACTTACTTAATTCCTTCATCTCCTGGGGTAGAGAGTATGCTGATGTTGTCTTCCCTTTAATCCTTTTTGTCTTCTTGCTGGACTGAGATTGATTAGGTGTTGTATTAAATTCAGTCATTCTGATGTGCTCTGATCTGTACTGTGGGCCCCTTATTTCAAGAAAGACATTGAGGTGCTGGAGCATGTCTGGAGAAGGGCATCAAAGCTAGGGAAAGGTCTGGAGAAGAAGTCCAATGGGGAATGGCTGAGGGAGCTGGGGTTGTTCCCCCTGGAGAAGAGGAGGCTCAAGAGTGACCACTGTCTACAACTCCCTGACAAGCAGCTGTAGCCAGGTGAGGGTTGGAGTCTTCTTCCAGGCAACCAATGACAGGATGAGGAGACACAGCCTCAAACTGGACTAGAGAAGGTTCAGATTGGACATCAGGATAATTTTTTTTCATGGAAGGTGTTGTTAAACATTGGAATGGATTGCCCAGGGCAATAATGAAGTCACCATCCCTGAGGTTGTTCAAGAAACAACTGGTCATGGCATGAAGTGCTATGGTCTAGTTGACAACATGGTGCTTGGTCAAAGGTTGGACTTGATGATCTTGGAGGTCTTTTCCAACCTAAATGATTCTGAGATTCTGTGATTTTATAGTGTATCTTTCTTTTTCTTTGCCTGACTTTGCTGTCTCCCAGTTTGGTAAGTTTTATGCATTGCCTTTTTGTCTTTCTCTCATTCTTGCCTGTTTCCACCCCTTTTCACTGCAATATTACCTGAAGGAGGGAGGACCCTTGTAAAAGACCAAGCTGCAGTGCTGTAATTTCCATCCACAACATTTCATTATTGTAGGTATGCACTGTTACTTCTCTTTTTAGCATCACTTAGAACAAATTGTTTTCAAAGCCAGATAGACTTTATGAATTTCTCCATGAGAATTTGATTCAATTTCAGTTTTCATCATCTTCTGTGACAAAATAACACATCAAAAACAAGACAACACGTTAAAAGCAGAAGAAGCAAATAACATTTTTCATTGGGTGGCATAGCCTTTCATCTTTGTAGTGCTAAGGACTTAGGACCTGAGTAGAAGACAGAAGGTTGATGTTTAGTGGCCTTAAGAAAACTCCACCTGATGCTCCTGAAGGATCTTGCTGTCTAGGAGGTTTTTATATTCCTGGCAGCTAACTTCTGTCTCTGCTGCAGTAATGAAGTCTCATGTTAGTTTTTTAAGGTCATCCTTGGAGTCATTTTGGCACGCTCATGCAGCTGCAAGGACCACTGGGAATTTTTAAAAATCTGTGTATCTTAGTTTTTAGATCAGTATTAAGTGTAAGACTTCTGCTAGCACCCCCTTCTTTTTGCCATCAGTGGTTTGAGGTCAGGGGTAGGATGGAGAGTGAAAAGTTACAAATACGAGTGAAATGGTGTTGTGACCCACCTCTGAGGGATGGTAACTGAGGTTCCTGTTATTAGATCCCTTGCATGAGTAGAGTGAAACAACTCTGAATGACTGGTGTGTATATATATCAGCCAGGTTTATTTCAAAACAATTTAATTGCAGTGGAAAGGAGGTATGTGGCTCTTCTGATTCCTTCATATAAATGTATAAAAATCTCATGAATAAAATATTTAAGGAAAAGAAACAGAGAAAGAAGAGGAAGAGATAACAGGAAGGAAGTAGATAGTGAAGAGGAAAAATATCACCTCTGATGGATCCAGTGATAATTCTTGGTCATTGCAATTTTGATGTCCATGATAGGAGTAACAGTTGCAGTCTTCATTCGCTGAGGGTAAGGGCCTGCAAAACAAAGAGTGTGCTGGGTTATATACATTTAAATTGGCATGGGAGCATCTAGATCCCTTCCCAGGGTGGAAATGTTTTGTGTCTGATGCAACAGTATGAAGCATGTGCAGTCTTCTGATGTAGAGTTCCTGATAAGAACTTTGGGGTACTTTGCCACTGGTTGTGGTCCATAGCACCCTGTAGAGATATGGCCACTGTTTGACCCTGCTTCTTGTGACTGTGCATCTCTGTCTTAGGGTGAAAAAGGGAAGCTGGAATGGAGAAAGCATTATCCTGCCTCTGCTGCTTACGAGACATTCTCCTTAGTTGGTTTGAGCACAACTTGTTTTAAGACATTGTATTCCCGATTGTCCTAGATGCAATCTCCATGGAGCTTTCTACACAAAGGTTGGGTTGCTGCAGATGGTAGTTTATCTGAAGATAAGAATTTGTGATGTTTTCTAAACTAGCTCTTCAGTGTTAGTTTCAGTTTTTGAACCTCTCTTGCTTGATAACATCAGCTAGAAGTTTTGTATGTTCAGTGTCTTTACTTAAGTAGAAAACAGATACAGTTCTAAGACAGTGAGGAAGTGCCTTGTTCTGAGCCTTTGAGGAAAGTCATGTAGGTTTGTCCTAAGGCTTCTACCACAGTTTTCCCAATTTCTGCACTTAACTGTTTTTAGAATTTAGACGTCATTCTTCTTCAACTATTGGCATTACTTTGAGGAGCTGTCTCCTGCCAGAAGCTACTTTGATGTATCTGGTAGACAGTTAAGATACATCACCTCTTAATTTTCTCTTTGAAAACTTAGTAGTTAATAGTTTGGCTTCCTAAGTCTCTACAGTACAATGTCTTTTCAAGACTTGAAGTAATTATTTTTTTCTCTTTAATCCTTCCCAGGATTTCAGCATCCTTTTGGTTGTTTTATTACTAGAACCTAATTGAGTTCTGCAGTAACCATTTTCCTCACATCACACAGGGAATGCCATCTGTTTCCCTATTTAGAGAACCAGGGAATTATTAAACATCTTACTAGTCTCATTTCAGTGCATTAAAATATGTAATTCCTATTGATCTTTTGAAATGAGAGGCCTTTAAACTAGTATGACATGAAAGGAAACCAGTTCTAATATTAACTACTGATCCCACTTTTCTAAATTCTTCTGCTGTGAAATTCAGTTTTATCTGTCAGTATGCTCTTGTGCTTTTGCATTAATTGAATTCTTTGAAATAACTGCCTTTTAGTTTCAGAAATGTGATGGTTGTAGCGCTGATACTGAATTAAAATTAGACTTCTATGTCATTCTAGTTAGAGTCACATGACAAATAAGAGCAGGATGAACATTGTTTGCTTTTGTCTAGGAACTGACTTCAGTATAGACAGTTTACCTCTCCCTCGTAAAGAATATCATGACTGGGCCCTTTTCCATGAGGAGTCACCAAAAAACAACTACAAACTCTTCCATGAAGCAGCCATCACCTTATTCAACCACACTGCCACGTTTAGCCGCCACTCCCACCTGCCGCTGACCACTCAGTACCTTGAGGGTGTAGAGGTCCTGAAGTCTCTGAGGTTCATGATACCACTGAGGATGAAAAACAGCCTGAGGAAAAGGCTTGCACCCCTTGTGTATGTGCAGTCTGACTGCAACCCTCCTTCTGACCGGGACAGCTATGTGCGTGAGCTGATGTGCCACATTGAAGTAGACTCTTATGGGGAGTGTTTGCATAACAGAGACCTTCCTCAGCATCTCAGAAATCCAGTTGCCATGGATGATGGAAACTTTTTAAAAATACTGGCACAGTACAAGTTCATTCTTGCTTTTGAAAATGCTGTTTGTGAAGATTACATCACTGAAAAACTCTGGCGGCCACTGAAGTTGGGAGTGGTGCCAGTGTACTTTGGGTCTCCCAGCGTGGTAGACTGGCTTCCTAGTAACAAGAGTGCAATCCTGGTGTCCAGTTTTTCACACCCTCGAGATCTGGCCCGCTATATCAAAATGCTGGATGCAAATGATGAAGAATATGAGTCCTACCTACAATGGAAACTGAAAGGAGACATTTCCAACCCAAGACTGCTTAGAGCAATGAAGGAACGCAAGTGGGGAGTGCAAGATATCACCCAGGACAATTACATTGACACCTTTGAGTGCATGGTTTGTAACAGAGTGTGGGAAAACATCAGACGGGAGGAAAAGGTATGTGTGAATTTGCGTTTGTGTCTCAGAGAGGCTTTAAAATGGCACTAGGGTCAGGTTTATCCCAGGATGTTTGGTTACCAAATTTCCAGCTAGCTGACAGCCACACTATTCCAGTGCCTTTGAGTTGTGTGTTGTTGTGTAAACAGGTGCTGGCAGAAGGTGCAGGTGCACATCCAGAACGTGTGATCCTCATAGTGCTGCAGTGCAGTGTGTGAGCACATGACATTGACCACTGAGCTGTCAGGGAAGAGAATTTTTTCATGTTGCAAAAAGTAGCCTAACATGTTGACCTTCTTCAGATAACCTAGAACATTTGGAAAGAGGTTGCCCAAAATGTTTGTTCTCTGTCCTTGGAGGTGTTTTAGGACTGAACTCAATTTTGCCCTAGGCAATAAGATATGATTTCATCTGTTTTGGAATAGGGAACTAAGCTAGAGATCCCTGTCTTCTATTCTGTCTTGAGTACTCTATAACTGTCAGGTTCTGTATTTATGTGGCTACATTCAAACTTGTAATGACAATGTGCCATTGTCTGCAGCCACATTTGGTGACTAAACACTGAAACAGTTTTTAAGCCAGGTTGTGTGTTTGTGAGAAGCCGCATTTTAGTTGATCACCATCTGAGCAGTACGTTAAATGGTCAGCCAGTAAAAGGGAGATGGAGAAAACTTTAGAAGTTATTAAGGTGAGCTGAAGTGATGAGAATTGCAAACTGGCAAGCATTATACTTAACCAGACTGCTGTTTGGAACCAGTGCACATCTGGAGATATATTCTCCCTTTGAGTTAGGAATACAGCCATGGAAAGGTAGAGAACAGATAGATGCAGATATTCCTTCCCCGTGCTTTTGTGCCCATCTAGTTAATAAAATTATGAAGATCAGCTTACTTTCCTGGCCAGATTAATGGCTTTTTTTTCCTTATAAAAATAATCTCATTAAGTGTGTGCATATTTGAGATCAAAACAGAACATAATGATGAAAATATAACTCCTTGCCTTGTAATTTTATTTTGTGTGGACTGGTGCTGCTCATTTGCAGCCAAACATTATCTGAGACTCAGCATGGCTTGTCAGCATGAATGATCTTGTCCCAAACGCGTAGGGGAGCCTTCCACAGGGACATGGGTAGAGCCTGCAGTGGAAAGGAAAGTGAGACTGACATGATTTGACAATTTACTAATGGTGTAGCACTTTTCTTCTCTGTTTGCCTGAATAACCCCTTTTATTTGTCTTCATTGCTAGGGATGGCTGCCCCAGAGGTGGGAGGCTCAGGTTAATCATCTGAGCTGCCCCAAACCAGAGGCATTCTGGTTCTCATCCTCAAACCCTGGCTGGATTTCTCTCCAAAAGATGTGGATACCAAGCTTCGAGCAATCCAAGAAAGAAGCCGTGGCACTGAGGCACCTGGTGGAAAGAAACAAGAATTTTACAGCTGAAGAATTTTGGATGCTTGTATTCAAAGAATAAACATAATGGACCTATAAAACAGAATGACTTCCTCATAGGAGTTCTGTGGAATTTTCTTTTGCAGGTGACCTTATAATTTAGTGTTAGTAACCATGGGAAGTAGACCTCTGAGACTGAATTTAGTATTTACACTGCTCAAGGGGCACTAAGAAATGCTAAACAGTAAAATCATTCTGCCAGGTAATATATGCACATATATATATGCATATATTTATATTTAGAATGATTTATATTAATTGTCGTTTGTTCAAATGTTTGAACATTAAGACCCTGGTTGTCAGGATTCGTAAAGCTCAGATTTAAGCACACAGCTCATTACCCTGAAGCAGATGGCTCTCCCTCCATCTTTTGATACATACCTGCTTGGTCTCAAGACCCCTTTTTCCCCAGTCCAGGACCCTCCTTTGCTACATTGATAGCCACAAGGTGCAGAGCAGTTGACACCATTGCACAAGTGCAGCTTTTGTGCTGCTTTGGAGGTAGGCTAAAAACTTGGGACTAGCTCAGTGTCCCTAGCTAGCTGTTTATTATCAAATTTCCTGGCATCAGCAGAATGAAGCAGGGACTTGGCGGGCTTTGTGTCCTGACACTGAGTGCCAATGTAACGTACATTAGTGGCTGGCACGAGGAAGCACCATCTGTCAGTGTCCAGGGACAGATTGAATGAAAAACGTGCTGGCTCAGATTTACCCACCATCTTTTGCTAAAAATAAGCAGAGCACATGAGTATCTCTACTCCCCAGAAAGAGTATCTCTACTCCCCAGAAATAGGGTTGGCTTCAATCTGACTTATCTTCTTGCCTTTCTGATGATATATTTGAATTATGATGATAGTACTTGTATCATGTATAAACATGAAATTATATGATTAAAAGTGCAGGGATAATGCAGAGTCCATTGGTGCTGAAATCTTCAGTAGGCCCAAGGAGAAATAGGCAGCCTTTCTGTTTTAGCACACAAAACCTCAAATTATTTAATTTGACAAAGAATACAACTTGATGATCTTAGTCATCACTTGCCTGAAGACACACCTTTGCCTGTTTTTCAGACTGTTGCAGTTTTCTTCCCAAATTCTTTTAAATTCAGTCTGTGGAGTAGTCAACTTTCACAGATTCTGTGAAAAGGATCTGCAAAACGGCAATAACTGTGTGGAGCCATTCAGATGGGTGACACTCATTCATACACATGCCCATGTATGATGGCACAGGCAAATGGAATTACTAATCCAGGGTTCTTTACATTGCTGAAAAGGCAGATTTTCACCTGTGTGATAATTTCCATGGAACTGTTCCTTGCACCAGGCTATTTTAAAATTTCTGTCAAACACAAATAGTGGCAATGGAGAAGGATGTAAATAGCATTTACACCAAGAAATTCAACTGCAAAATTTACTTCTCTTTTTCACTTTTTCCGCAAGGAAAAGTTTCCTCACCAGAAATTTCCTCATCAAATAGCAGACGAATTTTTAATTATTTAATTATTATTGTCAAAGGCAAGGTGAGTTTTGTGGCCATGAGCAACAGAGCATTGGTCATTAGTATCAGTCATTGTTTCTATGAGAATATATTTAGTTTTGATTAAGCAAAATACTCCCACTGAAATTTCCCACCACTAGTGTTTTGCTAGTGTGACACACAGCATCTGTTGGGAATATCTGAAACCCTTTCCCCGGTGATCTGCAGTGCAAGTGATGACTAGGCTCCACAAATGAAGCTCTTCAGGAAAGTGACATTTACACTGGACTTACAGGTTTCCCTAGATCAAGACTGAAAGCTGGACAAAAAGAAACATTTGCAGAAGGAACTGCTGAATGCCCAACTATCACCAAATCTCTGTTTCACCTCCCAGGATGATAAGGAAACATGAAGGACTAACTACTTTCTGTTATTATTGTTTTGTTTTGTTTTGATTTGGTTTTTGTTTTGTTTTGCTTTGTTTCGTGATGTTTTGCTGTCTCTTTGGCCAAAAATCTCAAGCCATGTTTAAAGACCTCAGGAACTGCACAACTGGATGTTTTTCCTCAGTTTTCATGGTGGAATCTGTCAGATCTTGATCATTGAGCAGTCTGGTAGATAGATATTATCCAAAGATATAAGATATATTTTTCTCAGTTCTTAGTGTTTTATTATCCTTCATTTTAATTTGGTGGAGTGTGAAGGAAAGAAGGATTGCAACTCACATTCTGATATTTCAAGTGGTCAGCAGCCTGTGTTTCATGAGAGGTAACATATTAATCCACCACTATACACAGTAGAAAGATGAGTCTCCAGAGCAGTTGCCTTAAACTGTAGTTTAATTGTTAGTCCTCACAAAGTATATGCTTTTTACAGGGTAAATTCTTAGGTCCCACAGGCTAGTTCAGAGCAACCTCCATTTGGCTTCTTCATTTTTTAACCACCTTCTAGAATCTTTTTTCCTGTGCTGGTTTGAGGATTTGTGAACATTGCTGTGGGAGATTTATAGGAAGAATTTGTGCAGGCTAATCAAGTGTAAGAAGGACTGACCATCATGAATTCTAGGTTGATCTCTTCTCTCCCTCTACTGCTCTGAAAAGGAATAAGCAAAACAATTTTTAGCAGATTTGCTAGCCTTCCTGCCATGTACAGGTTTGTAATTGTAGCTTACAGAGAGATCCAGTTTGTTTGACAGACACAGATGGTACAGTCCTTTCTTTTTTTTTTTTTTTTGTTTCTTTTACCCTAGAAATACAATAGCAGAACAGTTGAGAAAAGCTCTGTACTTTCAAAAACAAGAGTTGATTCTGGATGAAAGAGTGCACACTTCCCAGCTTCTTACATGGTGGTAACAAGATGTCCTGATTTCTTCTGGCATATAAGAAACAAGGACAAAAACAAAGTTTCTACTGGGTTTGCATTTATCCGCTGAACCCATAGCCATCAGCTACCCCTGGAGTCATAAATATTTGTGGCCTCTGAGCCCACAGTGACCTTTGCATTTGAAGTGCAATACTTCAAGACCAGAATATCCCTGCAGAAGATGCTTGTGTTCAACTTGGAGGTGTCTCATAAATCTGCAGCATCTCTTGGGTGGGACTGGGAAAGTCTGGGGAAAGAGGTCACCTTGGATGTCAGCCTTAAAGGTGGTCCTTTTCCCTGAGGAAAATGAGGATGGGGACACAGACAAATGAGAGTCAAGATTGCTTTTAACCTTTTTACTACTCTTTCTTACTCACTCTACATCCAGCCTCTGCCTTCTACCAGCTCCCTCTGATATACCTGTACTTCCTGTCCTTGTGCCATCTGGTTGTCTAGGGAAAAGAAAACCACAGTTTTTTTCTCTGCAAACATTTGCTCACGTTTCTCCATTTTCACTGTGTTGGAGGCCTGAACCTCAGACTTGTTTTTCTTGGGTTATGGCTGCTTGTTCTCAAGGCAAGCTCTGGGTTGTTGCAGTGGTATCTGGAGTCAGGCTGCAGGGAAACAGCTAAGGTGAGCGTGAGAGGGAGCAGGGAGAAGCTTCACCTGGGCCCTCCTCATCATACCTTTTGAGATCCCAAGTCCCTGTCTGGGCTGTGCTGTGCCATGCCCGTGACTGTTCCCAGTTCTTCTGTCTCAATCTTCATCTGTTTTGTTCCTGCAGTGTTGGGAAAAAACCTGGTCCGGACAGCAGGAAATCTTCACAGAGTCCTCACGGAGGTACATGATTGTCTGTCAGACATCAGACATCTTTATTGCATTAAAGCATACATTTTTATAGGGTTTGTTACAATGATCGCCCGAATCTAGCAAGCATACAATTGATTATTAAGCATTGTCCACATATTACTTGTTACTTATTGGTTGGTTTCACGTGCTTTTATGGCATCTTCACCACCCCTTGGGTCAAGCAGTCTAGCAGCCTAGTCTAGTCTTGTCCTTTCTACCTATTTGCTACTTTACTATACTTTCCCTGCCATCTACTTACTTATTTGCTACTTTAGTGTACTTTCTCATCTGCTTGCTGTTGCTACTTTGAGTCTTTCCCGTCTGCTTACTGTTGTTTCTTCACGGTTCTTTCTCGTATATCTCATTCATGGGTAGCTCAATGTCACCATTCTCCCAGCAATATGCAGGGTTGTGCATTTTAGTCTCAATGTCCCTGTTCATCCATAGTTTCCTCTACACTGTGGACCAGCTGGGCAATTGCTGGGCTGTCACTGATCCCATTCTCCACTACACCCCTGCCCTGTGTGTCCTGCCTGTGGTGCACCCCAGTGGAGATTGCCCGTTTGGCTCCATTCCCAGTGGATTTTTTGTTCCCCAGCGCAGGGCTCTTCCAGAAACTACTGCTGTGGGGAATGTCCCTTGGAACACCTGGCTCTGTCATTCGTGAAGCTTCCTCCAGTTTTGTAAGAGTTGCTTCACCTGTTGTTGAGGTTGTCCACAGCAGATGCCCCTATGTGACCCCTTGTGTTTGGCCATTCCCTGGCCATTAGCCATGAGCCCTTTACAGTGCCCTGTCTCATGCAGCGTGCTGTGCAGCTGGGCTGTCCATTGCCTACAGTGCTCTGCCTCCTTCGTGCCCTCCTGCTGCTCTCCAGTGCTGGGGCACTCTTGCCACATTTGCTTTGATCCCAAGTATGCACAGAATTGAGGTTTAAAATTTCTTTCTTCCTCTGTACTCGGGTTGCTTGACCTGCTTTTCCTGTATTGGTTCAATTTTGCATTTTGTTAGCTTTTCAAAAAGCTCGTTAACATGGATGCTAGCCGAGACTTTGGAAGGGCCTGCTGGGGTGGGAGTGTTAACACAGCAGATCATACAAGATTGGTGTGCTTGGAATGCAATAAAGGAAAGGCACAATGGAGTATTTACCCTGGAAAATGAACAGCAAGCTGAAGACTGAAGAAGTGATTAAAAAACATGAGGAGGACTTCAACTGTGTTCATTTCAGTGCAAGGCAAACCTTGATCCTATGCTGTGAGTGCACAACTGTGCATTGTGGCCTTCAGAGGTCAAATCCCAGCTTTCCTCCCTCATGCAGCATTTACAAACAAACAAAGCCGAATGCTTGCTTGTGGCAGGCATTAGAGAAAAGCCAAGATCTCGATGCTGGTAGTGCACATTTGCAGAGCACGTAATGCTCTGTTTTGTCAGCAGCACGGCGTCAGCCTGACATGAAATACAATGAGGGTGGCAGTGTGCTTCTGTGGAAAAGTGCATCGCTGCTGTGCCTGCATGAGGTGTCATATCACTGACACCACAGTGCCATGCCCTGTCCCCAGCTCTGTGGGGACTGTTCACAAACCAGGCCAGTGTTAAAGCCAGGCTCTGTAATTAATGCAAACAGAGAGTCGTGAGCTACCCTTCTCAGATGCACTTTCTGCAGAACACGGGGGATGGAAAGGCTAGGTAGGGTGGGGTGGTATGGACATATTCTACTGTGTCCTGCTGGCTGACATTCCCCATAAGTGTTTTTAAACCACAGTTATTGAAGCCTCATGTGCAGACCTTGTTTTTTCAGTTAGTCTTCTAAACTCAGGGTTAATGAATAAATTATTAAAAACCTACAGACATTTGCTGATCTCTTTACTCTCTGGCCTTGGAAGAAGATAGGTGTAGAGATATTATTTTTCATCTGATCAATCAACTGTCTTGAAATCAATCTTGTTTAATATATGTTACATAATTATATATATACTGCAGGGAAAAACTGATCTGAAAATTGCTTAAGTTTGCAAGGCAAAGTAGAACAAAAAACATTAGTGTAACTGGTCTTTTTAAACCCAGGATTTTCCCCCTGAAACATGAAGTTGGGGTGCCATCAAGTCCATGAAACCCAGTTCATTCCATACCAAAGCTAAACACACACACACCAAGTTAATTACCTTCAACTTCATTTGCTCTCCATCCTGAACCTGGAGTTAGGTGAGAGTTTGGGAAAAAAACAATCAAAAGATACTTAGTCAGAAGTTTTATACTTCAGCCCAGGTGCAGGACAAGAGTATGGGAAGAGGCTATGTGTTCCTTTCCGATGGTTTTCAACAGAGAACAACCTTTCTGGGCTCTGTGTCTCTGGGTATGCAGAAATGTGGTTGCATGGCTCCCTGGCCTGGGGCGAGTGAAGGAGGCAGTAGGCTCAGAGGACTGAAATGTTGCATACAGCAGCTTGGGAAAGCCTAAGAAAAGTGATTCGTGTTTGATGGCTATTGTTGCAAGCTTCCAAAGCTTGGGAGCTTTGTCAGTGTCCTTTTCAAAGGCTGTATGTTGTCAGCAGAGAAGCCATCTCCTGGTCCACTGGCATTGTCTGCTGGATTGTAGGGTGTCCTCAGGCCTCCAGTGGATACTGGCTGTGGGAGTGCTTGGAGCAGGGCTGGATCTGCAGCAGCTTGAGATGCAGCACTTGGAGAGGCATTCATCAGTTATTACTGGTTCAGAGTCATGAGGCTTGGAAGGCAATTGTATGTTTTTTCCTTTTGTTGGCAACCTTTCTGAATATTTTGCTGTGCACATTTTGGCATTCTGTGTATTTCTTTAGCTTGGGTAGCCCTCAGAGGACTTTTTAAAAAATATGGATGAGAGTGTACTCAGTAAGAGACAGTGGTGTGTTGAGACACTGCAATCTGTATGCAAAAACTGTGATGGAACCAAGAGTCCTGGCAGTCACAGGCTCACTATAGATTTGTTATCCCCAGAATCACGCATGCCTTTAGTAACTACACCACAAAACTCTCACTTTGCATAAATTAAACTTTCCATGGAATGTAAATTATTAATGCACTTAAATGTGCTGCTAACAGTTGTTTGCATTTGAAGCTATTACTCCCTGTTCCTGACATATACATTTGGTTGTTTACCATTTTCCCAGAGTCAGCAAAAATACATCCCTTCTCTCCATGCCATGTGTTTTGTACAAAGACCACAGAAACCCAAGATGATTAATTCTGAGGGTGAAAGCAGTACACACAGAAACCCAGTAATAATGGAATTAGATTTAGACACTGGGACCCTTCATTGCCCTAAAATTCTGAATCTTAGGAAAATTTTTCTTCTGTTTGAGAGGTCAGAATTGGACCATCAGGTCTGATGACTAAAATCAAAGCCCACAGTCAAAATGTGACCAGGAATACAGGCAGTAGGCAGTGGCCACAGGGACATTTTGACCCTGGTTAGTGAGATAGAGGGACTGCACTTTTAGAGAGTCAAGGACCAGTAAGTTGAGAAAGATCTCTGAGTTCATACAGTCTGGCCTGTGACTGAACACCACCCTGTCAACCACACCATGGCACCACATGCCACATCCAGTCTTTCCTTAAAAACCTCCAGCCACGATTCCACCACCTCCCTGGGCAGCCCATTCTAATGTCTATTCACTCTTCCTGTGAAGAAATTCCTCCTAAGCTACAACCTGAACTGCTTCTGGTGCAGCTTTGAGGCTGTGTTTTCAAACCTTGATTTGTTTGAACAGCCTTGTTCCAGTTTCAAATTAATCTCTGCCACAGGAAATTTGATCCCAGACCCTTGAGGCATTGACACATGGGGAACAGGGGTGCAAGACAGCTTTGCTGGGACCATTGTCACTGAGGGAGGGTTCCTCTCCATTCTCAGTAGTGCTTCTTGGTCACTGGGCTCTACTCTTCCAAAGTAGGAAGTAAAGGCTTGAAATATCACCTGGGGTGGCCAGAGTAGGGCCAAAGAAAAGTGAATATCTGCTTGCTTGCTGTGGAACATTTTAATTGACAGCTCCTACTCCTGCCCTTCCTCAGCTTCCTGCAGGAGACCAACAGGGCGCTACTATCTACCATGAGTAGACCTAAATGTGATTTTATAGGCTGTGAAAGAAGCAAACAGATGCAAGCACTTGGGAACAAAACCTCATATGTTTGAGGCTTACCCAGCTCAGGGGTGATGGAAGATTATGTCTACACAATTTGCCATTATTGTTGGTTTTTAAAGGTTCCTTTTTTAAGAGAACAATTGGGCTTTTCCTGCTGCATAGGAGGAGCTCTCAAAACTTTCAGGCATGGTGGAAATTGCTGCTACCCCATCTCCACACTGAGTGGGAGACTGTATGCACACTCACCCCCTCCTCTGGACATAGTATTACTTTATTCACACAAATACAAAACTAAGTTTTGCTGTTGTGACCTGGTTGTGTCATCTGCTCTAGGGTTGCTAACGAAAACTGATTAAAGCTTCATCCAAAAGTCAATTTGTTGAATAACCTGGTGATGGAGAACCAGCCATGAAGGAAACATGAGTTGCTGAATCCTCTTTATATTGCTAGGGCATTGCAAAGGGGTTTACACCAAGAGTAATGTAATGTAATCCTACTCAGGAGTTGCTGTACGTCATCAGAATAGTATAAATATAAACACATGGTAAAGCTTAACTCTTGAAACACCAGCCCACAGTGTTCCAGGACAGTGTTCCACAGTTCCAGGACACAGAATACTGTAGCTAATGCAGATGCTGGGTGGCATCATGGGAAAATGGTGGTGACTACAGAGCCACCCAGTCTTATCTATGTTATCTATGACCACATGCTGCAGCAGTTCCAGCATCTCCTTTCCCACCTGTCCAAAAGGCATGCCTTTAAACTGACATTAGGGCTCTAGAGCAAAAAATTAGTTTTCAGGGCCAGAAACCAACTCAGGAGATGCTAGTGAGCACTACAGGAGAGGCAGCAGCAGTGATTTGGGTGCTACAGAAAGTTGCAAGACGACAGAAATGTTTCAATTTGTGGAGAATCAGATGCAACTCTCTAAAGCCAGACTAAGGTTTATATGTGACTCCTTGTCTTTTCATCCTTCTAGGCTGTATTTTGCCTTTGAAGTACACTCCAGCATCAATGGAGAGCAGCCAGAGGCTGTACTGTGCCTTCTCTGTACCTTTTCACAAGTTGCTATTTGAGATTACTCCTACCTGTACTCTGGGCAAAAGCCATCAGAGAGAGGTTTCTCATTTCTATGGAAGCACTCAGCTTCCTGATTGCTTTGCTCTGCCCGTGACCAAATGTACTGCCAGAGGACGCTATCCTTGTCAGCATTTCTTTCCAATCTCTTTGCAGACTCAATTGTCCTGCTGGAGTATCCTTTGCTAGGGACATCTTTTGAAAAGAGGCCAACTAATTAAACTCCTGGAATTATCTGAATACTCTGCCACTTGAAAAGTCCAGTTTTGAGAAACTGACTTCTCCTGTAAAGGGACCGAACATTAGATTTCACCTGCAGGTGTGTCCCCTGATATGTCCTGCTGTCCTCAGAGGAGGCCCTGAGATCTGCCCTGACTGGGCTGGATGGCAAGAGTGGTGCATGAAGGATATCCAGGGTGGATGGGTGGAGAGGGCCTAATGCAGGGAGGTTAGTCTGTCCTTTGGTCTCTGCAAGTGCTAGGGACAACTGTGGGTTTCCGAAATGCTGTACTGTGCATCAACATCCCAATGTCCCACACAGCAGCAGGACTGACTGTAAAGATGTCCCAGATGCGCAGTAGCAGATGGGGCAAGATAACCTTGAGAGATGCCGGGACTGACTCAGCCCTGCGGATGCATTTCACGGTCAATACATCCTGTGTCGATTAGCCCGAATTCACATCCATGATGCCTCAGCCGACCGCATCCTCAGAATCAATATCAATATTTAACAGCACCCATTCCCCGCTGCCCCCGCCCCGCCTTCCCCGGCTACCCGAGCAGCCCAAGCTCTCCCGGCGGCTGCCCGCGGGTGGGAGCGCTGGCCCGGCTGTAGGTGTCCTGCGGGGCCACCAGGTGCCACTGCAGGGCAGCCCCTGTCCCTCCGCAGGGCACGGCTGTCCCGGGCTGGGCTGCCCGCCCTCCGTCCCCCCGCTGCTGATGGCCGCTGGGCAGCTCGCACTCCTCTCCATCGGAGAGAGCCTCTCTTGAAGCAGGGCGTGAGCTCTGCATCGCACTGACGCGTGAAGGGAGAGGAACGAGCCCTCACTTGGGCGGGATCTCAGCTGAGATCTCGGGCAGGAAAATTAAAATACTTGGTCCTTCATAGGAGAAACATCTTCGGTTGTGGTTCCTGCCCGGGGAATGCTCCAGGACTGCTGGCATAAAACACAAATGCTCTCTAGTATGAGGGAGGTACTCAAAGCCCTGCTTATTTTCCTGTGACAGGTAGTCATGGGAATGATGTGCCCAAATACTTGGAAGGACAAGAGGTGAGTTAACTGGTCAGATTTCTAGAAGAAGCAAGCTCAGGCAAGTTGAGCACGAGTGAGATGCTTTTAGGATGCTGCATTTACGGACTGTTGTTTCTTCACAATCCTTTTTGTATAATAAAGGCAAAAACTGTCATTGTACTATGTTCATTATGAATTGTAAGCCCATTAACCATGTCATGGTTTATTTACAAATTCACTCCAAACTGTGTGTTATTTAACTACTATTTTAAAAGACAGATGTGAAGAATATTACCATTCCACAACATCACTCCTGTAACGAACCATAGTCATGAGAAGATTTCTATGGCATGAGCCTTCCACTGATGTGGATGCTTCTGGCACAACACAATAAGACCTTGTACCAAACTTTAGGCTGAGTTCAGAAAACGGTTCTCCCTTCAGGAGAGATGCTCTTTCTGCTCTGTACAATGAAGTGTGATGTGCTTTTGTGATCACCTGATGCTGCTGTATCTCTTGGATCCAGGACAGTACTCTGGGACTGTGTAAATAGCCCATACGGCCCTTAGGCTCTGCCAGGAAGCTTTTTGGAGGCACATGGAGGGTATGTGGCATAGGCAGTCACAGACAAGTCCCGTCTGTGACATGCACCTACTCTGCATTGCCTAACACAACAGAAGACTGAGTTCAGCAGCACTCGTGGCATGCAAAATCCTATGAATGTGGCCCTCCCCTAATCCTAAAAACCATTATGCTCCAAGAGATAGCAACTGATGGAAATATTCCTTTTCAGTCCACTACAGGTTCCTTGAGATGCAAGTATGATGAGCTAGCTGCAAAATGATAGTATCAGTGACAGCCATGAAGCACAAAAGGAGAAAAATGAAAACCATAAATGCATACAACACAGGATTGTTGTGAGAGGCCATATTTTCAAACATCTGGGGTCACTCTGAAGCAGTAGTTATCGGCAGTTTATTGACCATTTTAATAATACCCCATCAGTAGTTTTATTTAGGAATACTAAATTAATATCAATCTGTACATAATACTACAGTTTATTTACACAAATTAAGGAAATGGGTAAGTGCTGTTTTGCAAGCATTTAACGTTGTGTGACTTCTCACGAGTAGAACCTGCAGGTCATTATTATTTTTCTCATATTCAGATTAGTATTCTGCCCAGGATGAAACTGTAAAGCAACTGACCCTAATTCAGCACTTCCAAACTTTAATTTGCAGTTAAAATACTACTTACAGCAGCAGATAAGATTATGCCATTAAATCAGTAGTTCTGGCCCATCTTCCCTGACATCTGCAGGGAGTTCTGGTGGTGTTCTTGTTGGTGACAAAACCATTGGTCTCACCTTCCCACTTCCAATTCTGTCACTGAGTCTTAAAATAGTAGTTAAATAACACACAGTTTGGAGTGAATTTATAAATAAACCATGACATGGTTAATGGGCTTACAATTCATAATGAACATAGTACAATGACAGTTCTTGCCTTTATTGTACAAAAAGGATTGTCTGCCATTGTCACCTGCACAGTTTGCACTGGCAATCACCCTTCTGCCCTACTACTGTGTGTCTGCTGCCATGTGTGATGGAAAAGCCTGCTGTGTTCCAGGGATTCTTCATACGGTTTTTCTTAGTTGTTACCTAAAAGCAGTAAAACTCCAGTAAAATGGATCTTCAGCAAATAAAAGAAAATGCCGGAAGCTGCATGATAGAACACAATGAACAAATGGACCATTAAAGATTACTAAAGGAAAAAGTGTTTCTAGTAAAAAAAAAATCCATTTCTCTCCTCATTTGGTTTCTAACAGCTATATATAGATTAATTCAAAAGAATTACCTAAGATGACTGAAGCACACTTCACAGTGTTTATGAACATGTTCTCAGGAGAGCACTGTATTCAAATCAATAGGGTTGGGGAGGGGAAGGTCTTCCTGCAATGGCCCCTCAAGGCCCAGGTAATATTGCATTAAGATCAATTCCTGTAGGTTTGGCAGTATGTCCAGAGGGTCTGGATACCCTTGGCTGCTGAAGGGGCTGTGGGAGGAAGCAAACCTACTTTCTCCCCAGCTCACAAGGAACAAACAGTCTCTGTTCAAACAAAGGGTGTGCAAAGTGGTGATGGCATGAGCTGAGAGGCAGCTGTTCTCTCCTGCCACACCAGGACTCTGCTGGGTAACTCTGGAAGGAATGAGGCTGCACAGGGAATCTGCTGCCACAAATCTATCTGGACAATGTATTGGGTCTGAGCACCATGAAACATAAGCCTGAAAAGCCAGGCTGAGGGGGAGGACACAGATCCTAAACAAAAACCTGTCCTGTTTCACATGTACACAGGTCCTAAAAGAAAACCAGGGGAAATATGACCTTCATCTGCATTTGCTTGATAAATATCATTACCACATGCTCTGGGCAATTTCTATTCTGCTAGCCATGATTTTAACTGCAGGTGGCACTCCTTATGACAAAGAAGCTATGAATCTGTGATAATAACAGAACAAATAGAAGAAAGTAAAATTAAATGGAAAAAAGGGTGATGGGAAAGCAGGAGTGAACTTTCCACCCTGCCCCACTTCATCAAGGGGACCTGTGTTGACTAATAGCTGAGCCTTTCTGATGGAGAATTTAGATGTGTCAGTTTAACAAGGACAGTCCTTCTGTGAGGGGAAATTAATTTATCATGAAGATTTAAAACATCATGTTTAATCATGATTGAAATCAAAGAGCAGAGAGCTTGAGTTTAAATTATTGCTTATATTTTGCTATGTGTGGACTTTTATTTACATTTTTTCCTCAAAGAAAGTTTGATTCTCATTTACAGATAAAATCCAGCATATCTTTTGGCTGAGCTAGGGATACACTCAGGACCCACAGCTATTCATTCATTAGCAAGGTTTAACATGTTCATTCAGATTCAAAATTATTCCTTTCTTTATGATTCTGAAAGCTGGTGAAGGCCCATTTGCTTTCCTGGTTAGTTGTTCTTGTGAGCATGATTAAACTTCTGGAAAAGAACTGGAATTTAGCCTCCTAACAGCATTTTAGGTGGGGTTTTGTATGTGTGGAGAATGGTACTTAATTTCTTCTTTTTACTTTCATATTTTCATAGAGTGAATAATGCAAAAGGGAAGGTTTATCAAAATATGCCCGACATTTAAAACTAAGTGATTGTTAAACAAAAGTAATATGATCTTTAGCCAGTTATTTGAATTTAGCTCCTGGTCAGAATGACCCTCAAGATTTTAACAGTAATAAATCTCATTTTACGTCTTGTTTACATTTGTAGATTAGAAGAGGAAAATTAAACTTTTCTGCCCTTCCTTTTGCCTTCCAATTCTCAGCTCTGAACAGACAAATAAGTGGTCCTGGATGAGGCAAATATCTCTGTGCTTTTAAAAGTGACTGGATTTCCACTGGCTCAGGGTTCCCTTTTCTCTTCAAACATCAGCTCTAGTTTTTTAAACTAGGCTCACTTAAATTGGTATAAGAGAAATTACTCATCTTTTCATGTATACAAATGAAAAAAAAAGGTAAGTCAATATATTTTCTACCTTCTGGTAGAGAGAAGGAAGGACTGGTGTTTCCTGCAATGAGCTGTCCCAGAGAGGTGTGTGCATTTTTCCTCCAAGCCCTTGTGAGACCTGAGCGACAAGGCTCGTGGCAGAAGGGAAGCAGCTGAGGCAGTGATGGTGGCTTGTAATGTGGAGGCAGCTGGGCCATGAGGAGCCCTCTGTGCTGTCATCCTGACAGTCCTGGACATGCTTCAGGTGAAGCCATCCCCACATGAGGCAAACTTAATATGCTCCAAGTCATCAAAATGCTCAGTGTGTGTGCAGGACTTGAGAACTCCTGTGGGGCAGGTGATTTCCACAGCAGACACAGCCACAGCAGCATGGCAAGGACAGTGGCCATGGCCATCTGAAGCTCAGAAACATTTGTTGTACTGCCCACAGGTAATATTCCTCTGTGTATTTTTCTGGCAGAGATCACACCTTCCTGCCCCAAAACTTAATGAAAACCTGAAACCTTGATGTGAAATGGGAAGTATTGCTGACTGCCTACTGTGACCTGTTCCTGGGCTGATGGATGAGGAGTTCATAATCCAGCTTAGTACTGCCACATAATGTGAGCCAAAGTCCCAGCTCCGGGAGTCACAAGGTAAGAGTAGAACACCAGGTTTTCTTTTGTTTATTTTTCTTTTTAAGTGAAGGTTTCGAGAACATCCACTTGGAGAGGAAACCTGACCTCCCCTGTGGTATGGTCTTTCCTTCTCACAGGCAGAGAAAACACACACACTGCATTTTCAGAAAAGCAATGAGTTATTTTCAGCAGCTGAGGCTGAGAAAAGCAGTTTCTCCACTTCCTTTAACAGAAACATGTATCTTAACTTCAGCTGAGGGTCACATGTAGAACATACAGGAAACTTTTCACCAGTATCACACTGCAGCAGCAATACCTGCTTTTAAAATTTTAGTGGTCATATTAAAATAGTGTCAGACTGAAACAGAGTTTATTAAAAGGAAGAAAGAGAAAGTTAGTACAGAGAATCATAGAATGGCTTGGGTTGGAATCAACCTTAAAGGCTGTCTAGTTCCAACCCCCCTGCTATGGACATGGACACTTTTTGCTAGACCAGGTTGCTCAGAGCCCCATCAAACCTAGCCTTGAGACTCTTCCAGGATGAGACATCCACAACTTCTATGAGCACCCTGTTTCAGTGTGTCACCACTGTTAAAGAATTTCTTCCCAATCTCTAATCTAAATGTACTCTCTTTCAGTTTGAAGTCATTCCCCATTGTCCTGTCACAACTTGCCCTTTAAAAAAGTCTCTCTCTATCTTTCTTGCAGGCTCCCTTCAGGTACCGGCAGGCCACAATTAGTTCACCCCAAAGCCTTCTCTTTTCCAGGCTGAATCCCAATTTTCTCAGCCTTTCCTCATAGCAGAGGTGCTCCATCCTTCTGGTTATCTTGGTGTCCCTACTCTGGACTCCCTCCAGCAGTTCTGTGTCCTTCCTGTCCTGTGACTCCAGAGATGGATGCAGGGTTCCAGCTGGGGTCTCAGCAGTTGTTAAAAATCATGAGGTTCCCGTGGGTCCCCTTTTCTATCTTGTCCAAATCTCTCTGGATGGCATCCCATGCTTCAGGTGTGTCGACCACAGCACTCAGCTTGGTGTCATCTAAACATTTGCTTAGGGTGCACTTGATCCCTTCTGCTTCATTGTAAATGAAGATGTTAAATGTGTCCCCATTTGGACCCCTGAGGGGCCACTTGTCATAAATGTCCATCAGGACACTGAGCCATTGGCCACTTTCCTCTGGATGTGACCATCCAACCAATTTCTCATCCACTGAACAGTCCACGCATAACATCCATCTCTCTGCTATTTAGAGTTGTTGGGGATGGTGTGAAAGGCTTTACAGAGGTTCAGATAAATGGCATTTCAACCCTTTTTTTGTTCACTAACATGGTCACTCCCTCATCCAAGGCCACTGGGTTGGTCAGGCAGGACTTGCCCTTGGTGAAGCTGTGCTGGCTGTCTTGAATGACCTCCCCATTCCCATGTGCCTTAGCATAGTTTCTAGGAGGATCTGTACCATGATATTCCCAGGCACATGGTGTGACTGGGAGGTCCCTGCTTGCCAGGGTTCTCCTCCCCACCCTTTTAGAACATGGGAACAATATTTCCCCTCTTCCAGTCAGCTGGGACTTCCCCTGACTGCCAGGACTTTACAAATACCATGGGGAGTGGCTTGGCCACATCAGCCAGTTCCCTCAGGACTCTGGTTACCTCCTTGGGACCCACTTATGTACATTTAGGTTCCTCAGGAGGTCATAAGCCTGATCTTTACTCACAGTGGGAAACACTTGACTTCCCCAGTTCCCCTCTTGCAGTTCATACCCTTGAGACGTGCGAGAAGAGAGGTTGCCATTGAAAAAAAGCAAAAAAGGCAAAAAAGTTACTAAGTACTTCAGCCTTCTCTTCATCCCTTACTTGCAGTTTTCCAGCACTGTTCATCAGGTAGGGTACACCTTCTTTGACCTTCCTTTTCTAGTTAATATACACGCAGAAGCCCTTCCTGTTAATTTTTGCATCCCTTGCCAGGTTGAGTTCCAGCTTTGCTCGGCCTTCCTCACCTCATCTCTGTACAACCTTATGTCATCTCTACACTTATCCAAGGTTATCTGTCCTTGTGGCCTTCTTTCCCTTTAGTTTAATCAACTATTCCCTCCCAGTGTCTTGCCTTCCTTGCTGGATTTCTTGCCTCTCCTTGTACGCTATGGAACGCTGTTCTGCTCTCTTGTTCCTGGGAGGGGCAGTCTCCCAGGTGCTCCCATTGACTATATCCTTACAGAGTTGGAAGTTTGCTTTCCTGAAGTTCACAGGTGTAACTTTGCTCTTCACTTTACCCCTATTCCTCATGACTACAAACTCCACTTGGATCAGGCAGTCTGTAGCAGACACCAGTGATGAGACTGAGTTGCCTCAGTCTCTGATCCTGACAGAGCAGCTTTCAACCTGCTCATGGCTGTTCTTCAGAGACAGCTCCTCACATTCAATCCAACTCTTGGCATAGAGAGCAATCCCTTCACCTCTCCTTCCTTTCCCGTCTCTTCTGAGCAGTCTCTAGCCATTGATAGTTGTAATCCAGTCATGGGTTTCATAGCACCAATTTTCAGTGATGGCAACAAGTACCAACTTTCCAGCTGTTTTCCAATTCCTCCTGTTTGTTGCCCAATGCTGTGTGCATCGATGTAGAGGCACTTGGGCAGGTCTGTCAGTCATGTCACCTTCCTAGAGGAGTACCTCTGAATTTCTTTGTTGGCTTCTGTTACCTCAGGAGTCCCTGGCTTTTCTTTGTAAGACTGCAAGTGTGCTCTTGTGTGTCTCACAGTTCAGAGTCACTGACAGACCTCTCTCTCTAACCTTAGCATCTCATCCCACAGCTTGCCAGGGACAAATCAGCCCTACTAATCCCTGAGCAAAGACTCCTCACTGAGAAATTGTGGGGGTGAGTCCCATCTGATGCCAGCATGCCTAGTGCTGCATAGGCCTTTGATTTTCAAAACCACCACAATTTTAGCAGTAACACCAGCTGTAGACAACTGCATTAATAGACTCAGCCAGTGCTGCTGCCTTCAACTGCAAGTATAGAAGAGAATATAACTTGTGTCTCAGATTTCCTTACTAAATGTCTCGAGATCCCAAAGATATTTTTGATTGTCCTCAAACTCTATGTTGCCACTTCATTGACCCCAATGAGGAAGATAAGTATTGAGTAGTTGTCATGGGACAAGTGTGAGTTTCAGACAAGCCTTGCCTTAGCCTCAGATTTTGGCAGCAGTACAAATGTAAGAAATTACTCTGGCCCACAAGTTTTAAGACTGGCAGGCCATGCCTATTTAAAAAATGAATTATTTATTAAATAGACAAGTGATAACAGATGAAAGAACTTAACCAGAGTTAGCACACAACACAAAAGTAAAATGAACTACTAGTGGATTACAGCATAACATAACACAGTGCACTATATCAAGGTATCTATATTAAAGTCAGCAAAAGAAACGGCATTTATTAAGAGTCAAATGTAATTTACCACTGTAATGCCAATAATGCACACAGATTCCTTTCACTTAACCCCTTGGAAGTAACTGGGCAGTAAGCATCCCCACTCACATGGGAAACTCCACACATTTCCAGGGAAATGTGTAGATTTCCACTTTATGAATGTCTGGTGTCACTTTTATAATTGTAAAGAGGGTGTCTGTTTGCTGGAAATCCAGCTTATCTTTCCAGATCTCACTTTAGCAGTGTGATGTTTGTTGGCATCTGGGAGATGCCAGACCAGTGTTAAACCCATGGCACCAAAATACCTCTCTACCAGACTGCTTGTCCTGTTTGAGCCAGCTGGTAAACAAACAACAGATAAGATCTTGTGCAAGGTGAGATGCCCTGATACAGTAGTGGTCTGGAGGCCTCTCCAGACTAGAAAGTTTCCTGCTGATGTCCTTAAGCCAGGCCCCAGAGAGTCATCAGACACTCTCCAGGGATTTGGCCCAGTCAGCATACTGGGTCCTGTGTTCCCCTTGGAAAGGAATTACCTACAACTATAATCCTTGTTTTATTCCTCTTGGAAGTTGTTGTAATATGAGGAAGTACACATTTCTAATTTCACTTTCATCCTCTCCATCCTTTGGCTGGTCTTTCATGTATAAAGGCTCATATTTTTGTGCAGACACACCTTACTGGGCGACTAAGGTAGGTGAAGAACAATTTTGCTTGCACCCCAAGCATGGACTACACTCCTTTTGCTCCTTTCTTTACAACTATTACCTCCTTCTTGAAGGATGAACAGAGGATTCCCTTGATCTTGGATTATATCTGGTGGCTGCTCTTGTCTCACAGAGGCCAGATCTTGGTTGCACCAATCTATCCCTCTTTCTGGTGCTGCAATACTCCTTAACCTTTTACTTCATCCTGCAGCTCTGCTACCAGCCTGAGCAGGTTATCCACCTGATTACAACTGCAATCTCTGCTACAATCCAGTGGAAAGCTTAGGCATCCCTATAGCCAAATGCCTGGACATCTGTGTGGTTTTTAGCAAGCTCTGTCTGGTTGCTGCGCCCTTTTTCATGAGCATAGATGAGTGGACACTATTATTGAGCTACTCCCAAGAGAACCATGGACACCAGCTGGAGCTCTTGACACCTTAGAGTAACTGAGTAAACTGCTGCAAACCAGGTACTGTAGAGACCAATCATTCCTTTTCCATGTTTTAGCAAAACCAATAAAGTACCAGATTACTTCCTTCTCAATAGCAACACCTTAGGACTTGCAAGTAAATGCTATTGTTTTTCATAGCTGGTTTGCACTTGTCTAGCTATTCCTGTTAGGAGCTCCACCTCTCCTCTACCTCTCTGATCACTTCAAGCTTGTAGCTCTGTAACTCCACAGTCAGCACTGGATCAGCTTGCACCTTTTGCAAGACTGCAAAGCCACAGGCAGCCCTTCTCCATGCAAGAGAGTCAGCAGCTGCTTAGCATGAAAACCTAGCTTAAGTTTAATAAAAGAAAAGGACTAAGTAAGCTTTCCATCAACAAAACAGAAAAAAAACAAATCAGCAGAAATAAGGAAAAAATGACCCAGCTTTAGGCTATATTAAGCAAAAAGATCTCTACTTCTTTCCTGAGCCATTATCCTACAAAGTCCTAGGATAAAACAGATCAGTTCCATCAGCCAATCAGAAATATTGATGGCACTGCCTTCCCTTCCTGGGAGTAGTGTTTTTCACTGTTTTTCCATGGTTGCCCCTTCAGCCAGCACTCCTGTGCCGCTGCAGCACTAACCTGCTGAATGACTTTTCCTCCAGAACCCTGGGGGTTCCTTAGCTACACTGTGCAGCATGTGCAGCTCAGCCAGCTTTCTGGAGATGCAGCTTCCTCTGGCAGCTTATTGTGAGAGTATAAGGAAGAACTCACAGAAATAAGCATAAGTGACAGGCTTGATATTTAGGTGTATTCTCTTAAAGACTACCTCCACTTTGTCCCAAAATTTTTCAAGAGCCTTGATGGTCCTGCCAGCACCCTGTGTTCTATAAAACAGACAAATTGAGCTAGGTCCTGCTCCACTGTCTGACCCCATTCAGACCAAAGTGTTCTCCTAAGGTTTGTTAGAAATCCTGTTGAAATGATCCATGACATTAAAAACTACAGAGCTAAAGCAGACAGTAGTAATTTTCCTGGGAACCTTCGCATCATGCAAAAATCTCAAACTGCCCATCAAGCTGCAGTCACAAAGATGTCAGGCAGCGTCTTACAGCATGCTTGAAGAAATCTGCTTGGACATGCAAAGCCCTGAATTCAAAGATTATCTTTGAGGCCAGACCTCCACTGCCAGGGTCAGATCAAGAACAGTCAGGAGGTTCCTGGGTACCTGGGCCACCACTGACACCATTGATCTAAGGCAGACTCTCATGCAGTGGGCCTTGCCTGTGGAGCATAGTTTCTCTAAGCTACTTCTGCCTTGGGAGGTGAACTTTACTACTTCAGTGCTGAAACTGGAGACTGGGGGCTGTGATCTCTCTGTTAGCACTGTCTGAAATCCTGTCTTATGTGGGACTTAATACCCAGCAGAGAAATTCAGACCGTCGCATTTTGGTAGGTGATGTTATTAAAAAGTAGATGGTAAAAATTCAGGACACCTCTCTGGATAACAGGAACCCATGCAGAAAGGATTGGCAGTCACTCATCATAATGGAGCTTTTCTGCTCTCATGGGAAATGAGAAAAGTTGTAGAGGAGTTTGTCATCTCTGAGCTGGGAACAAGCACTTTGCTCAGACTGGCATGGCCTACAAAGGGGATTGACTAACACTTGGTATGTCTAAGTGTCAGTGGAGAAATAGAGAGCATAGTCACACTGAAAATGGGTCACCTTCAGTCCCAGCTCCTTGGTGTATGCCAGGAGAGACATATCAAGGGCAAATTTTACAAGTGCCAGTCTGCATCAATTCCAGGAGCCTGAAAGCCTGAGAAGTGTTAGGCTCCACAGTTAATAAGATATTAGCAAGTTCCTATGACCAGATGGCATTCGCTGGAAAACTGACTGGGCGCTCAGGTGTGAACCCACTAATTTGCTACCTGAGGTGCATAAACTGTCACTGCAAACAGCAAGGGTGTCATGTGGCTGCTGCAGCTACCAAACAGTAAGGGACTTACACTCCTGAGAAGATGATAAAAGTCTACAGTCAAGAATAAAATCACAGAGCACATGGCTAAACACAGTGTATTGAGAAAAAAAGGCATGGTTTTGTACAGCTGTGTGCTGCCCCATTTGCCTGATGGGTCTTCATGGAAGGTCCTCAAGAAACAAGTGCTGGCACCAGTTTATTCAGCATGTCTATCAAAATGCTGGAAAATTATCTGAATGAGAAAACGTAATGCATTTTGAGCCAAGAATGCAGGTCTTGTCTCCAAGAAAGCATAGAATGGAAAGAAAAGAGCAATTAAAATGTCTGTGGAGAGGAAAAAGTTACTTTCAAAGGACACTAAAAAGGTAGGAGCTATTAGTCTGGGACTGAACTGAAGGATATGAGACAGGCACATGCAAAATCAGTAAAGAAGAGCACAAGCTTAAAGTGGAACATAGCTCATCAAATCCTGCAACACTGGATCCAGTGGAGTGGTTTAAAACAGAAAAGAAAGAAGCTGCTTCTTTACAGAGGGGTATACAGAGAGGAGGGAATTTTTGGAACTTGCTGGCATAGGAGGCTGTGACAGCAGACTGTCTCACAAAGAACTGGGGAAACTCATGGAAGGGAATGGGCTTGTGCCTCTTGCTGATGCAGCATTTCCTGCTGCCATGGCTGTAGACACAGTATTAGCTGAAAGAGGGACTGTACAGCAGCAGTAGTGTATCTTTTCTCTCTCTCTTCACCATGTCTGCTCACTCCTGATCCCATGTATTTTCTCCAGCAGCTCACTCCTGCTTTCGGAGGCTCCTTTGAGGAGCTGTGTGATGGACAGTGTCAGATGGGATGGGGAGAGACAAGATCCTCTCTGGTCCCAGCGGGGTGGGGTGTCTCCCATGCGGCTCTGTAGCATTTCCAACCCCACACTGCACTGCAGGCATGGATGGATGTGGTGTGGGCATCCCAAAGCACGTGTACCATGGAGCATTGGAACAGGGGCTGCGGGGCAGAGCGTGCGCCGGCTGGTCCCACTCTGCCCCTGGGACAAGGCAGGCCCACTTCACTCTGCGACCTTTCCTGACCAAATTGCTTTCATTACGGGGCTAAGAGATGACCCAAAAAGAGGGTCAAGTTATTAAAAATAAAAAAGTAAGGGAGGATGAAACAAAACAGAGGAGGAAAGAAAGCATTGGTCTCAAATGTTTGAGATGTCAGCCTCATAAATTCAGCATCAGCTTCCTTTGGTCCTCAAACCAAGTCAGCTCTAATGCTATTTGCAGATATAGATTGGTGTCTTTTTCATTACTGTTATCAAATGATGCATTTGTGGTACAGCTTCAGAGCCCTTTCTGCCCTGGTAAGTGGATTATGCATCCTGGTGCCAGCACTACTTGAGCTATACTTTTAATACTAAAAATAAAAAAGAAATAATAAAATACCTCCCAGGCTTTTAGATTTTCTTCTTTTTCTTTTTCAAAGATCTAATTAAGATATTTATATCTCAACAGACAGAAAGGACCTGACCCCTGCTTTGTTAACAAAATGTGACAAAAAGCACTTTGCTTAGCATTTGCAATCACCACTATTGTCAGCTAAACTTCTGGGAAATGGTGACACTGTTTCTTCTTGCTGCTGAAAGCCGAGCCAAGCTTCACAAGATGAACAGCCCCTCTGCAGGCTGGCTGGCTGCCTGATGTCACTATGGCCTTTTGCATCCCCCTGCCAGCACTGGGCACGAGGGAGGAATTGCTGCCCCTCCCTGAGACTGCTGGAGTTGAAGTAGAGAGGTCCTTTGTCCCTCTCCCAGTGCACATCCAACCACATAGTATCCATGATTCCAGCCACAGGTGGCACATTTTATGTGTTTGGCTGGGGCCCCTGCCTGTCTGTTTTGCTGCTTGGAGATGTCCCAGGAAGCGGTGCATTTTTTTCAAGCCCAAGAGCAGTGTCATCTGTTTTGCTTCATATTAGTAATAAACTTGACCATGGCCTTTTAAAGGAAGATTTCTCTCCCTTTAGGATGAATGTCACCATTGCCCAGTAGAGAGGAGACATCAGCAGAGGTCTGAGTGCTCTTGAGTCTGATGAATAATGGATAATTTTTCTCTACATACACTGCAGTGACAGCAGGTATTTCTGAGCACTTTTTTTCACATTTTTCTGGGTCTGCCACTTTATTTCCCTTCTTATTATTTGCCTGCTTAAATCCTAAGAATAGGAAAAGAAGCTGCATAGTTCTGAACTTATGCAGCAACATGGAAAGCTTACATTGGATGTAATTTCATGTGTGATCACAAGCACAAGCTGGTACAGAAATCTCGGGGTCCACACTGACAGCACTTGTTCAGCCAGCAGAAGTAAACCTCAGCTAAGATTTTGGGAGTTAATTTACTTACTACCCATCTGAAGCTCTGTAAGCTTGACGGTTTTATGCACTAGTATTTTATGTTTCTCTTAATCTGCCTATGATGCTGCCAATGCACATGTGAGATTCACCTCAAATCCTGATTTCTGCCATGACTTGTGTTCTCTCCACCCTCACTACACTCCCCTTTTTCCACAAAGACAGCATGTGCTTAAGAATAGAGTGGGGACATATTCACCTAAGTACATTCAGTTGAAATGTAACTAAACATCAGTGAAGCGAGGATGAAAAGATTCCCTGAGATCAAAAGGGGTATATAAAAATAACACCAGAAGAGAAATGCAGGCTCTGCAATGTGCTCTTCCAGTAAGAGTGGTATTGACCTCAAGAAGCAAAATAAAAGGTGGAAACATGAGCTACAATCAATTGTTTATTTTTTTAACATTAAAAAAAAAGAAAGAGAATAAATAAAACACTTGGTAGCTGCTGAGTCAGGTCTATAGCACCCAGCATGTCAGATTCATACTGAAGAGAATGCAAGTGAGAAGCCAGGCAATTCTGTAGGTGCTGCAGAAAGACCTGCAGAGCACATTAAGCTGGGATGAGCTTATCATGATAGTCATGAACTTACTTATCAATGCAAAACCATCTTGACTTCAGATGGTCTTGGATCGCTCTGTAACACTGCATTGTGGGAATTAATCCATTTAACTTACTAAACATTAAAATTTAAATCTGCAAAACAAGTAAGACATTTTGCTGTCTTGTTCCTTGTTAGTGTTTGTGAGACCTCATCACCCCATGCACTTCAGCAGGTTTAAAAATCTCATTCTCCTTCATCCTTACAAAGATTCTGAGGAGAAGGCAAAAGAGAAAAAGATGCAGGACCAGAATTTCAGAAGGCAGAAATCTGTATTGATTTGCTGAAGTCAATGGAGCTGCACTGAGCTACTATCCCAGTTAAGCTTTTGTCCATAATGGCTGCAGAGACCTCAAAAGCAAAAAATGGCCTAACTGAATGCCATAACTTACAGCCACTGCAAAGAATCTTGGTGTCAGAAGCCATAGAGCACAGAAAAGTTTGTCATATTAACAGGTCTGACTTTATGCAGGGGTGTGTCACCTCGAGTTTTCCACTGCTCTGCACTGATGTAGCCTCACCTTGAATATTGTGTGAAATTCTGGGCTCCTCAATATAAGAAAAATATTAAGCTCTTAGAAAGTGTCCAAAGGAGGGCAACCAAGATGGTGAAAGGTCTTCAGGGGAAGTGAAGGGTCTTGAGGGGAAGCTGTATGAGGAGCAGATGAGGTCCCTTGGTCTGTTTGGCCTGGAGGAGACTGAGGGGAGACCTCATTGCTGTTACAACTTCATCATGAGTGGGAGAGGAGGGACAGGCACTGATCTCTGCACTGTAGTGACAGTGACAGGACTTGAAGGAACAGCCTGAACTTGTGTCTCGAAAGGTTTCCTGGGGAAGTGGTCAAGCACCACCCTGACAGAGCTCAGGAAATGTTTGGACAATACACTCAGGCACATGGTATGATTCTTGAAGATGGTGATGTGCAGGGCCAGGAGCTGAACTTGATGATACTTGTGGGTCCCTTCCAACTCAGCATATTCTGTGATTCTGTGTGATTATTTAACACATTGATTGGGTGGCCAGAATAAATAGGGAAACAAAAAAATCAAATGCAACACATTAAAAATCAATAAAAAATAACAGGGGCCACAAACATGCAGCCTGCAAAGACATTAGCATCTAGTGCAGGGGGAATAGTAGGAGATACAGCCTTTGATTTTAAGAGCTTGGAACTCTGAGGGGAAGAATGACATCACTGTCTAGCTATGTCAGCTAGAAAGGTTTAATGTGAGGAGAGATCATTACAGAAAAACCATGGAGTCAGCCACCTATTCCATATCAGTTAGAAAGACACAGTTGTCAGCTTTTCTTCACTTACACCAGGAGTTAAGCTCACACAGGAAGAAAAGTTTGATCTCCCATGCTCACACAGCTCAGGTGTAGGTTGACTGGTAGGGCTCAGGGTCTGCCAGCCAGCTGACAATCCTAAAAGAAAATGCTCCATGAAGCAAGGAGATGAAGGTTGTAGGTTAGGCCAACCCTTAGCTTAGTTTCTCCAGACACAGCACGAATATTAAGTTCTGCTTCTACAAGCATACAATGACTGAGATGAAGAATCAATTGCCTTGAGAAGAACCTGGACAGATTTTCAAAATTTTTCAGAGGTTTCTGCTTCCCTTTGGCAGTTTTATAGTAGAGCATACACATTCTGCTTGAAGAGATTGAATTTTCATGAATTCTTATGTCAGACAACAACCTAAGGTGGCCTGAAGCATTTGCACAACAGAACATGATAACCTGCCCCTACAGGTTTCTCTTAGCCTCAAACCACTTAACCATTCTTAACAGCCGTGACTGATGGGGCTTGTTAGCATCACCACCTTACCGTGCCCTTTTCTCCTTCATTAACTGCACTTTTTCTCTTGAATAACTGTCTCTTGGCTTTGCTAGGACCCAAGGAGGGCCTTAGCTCCCCATAGTAAAAGAAAATGGGTTTAATCAGTACAGATGGCCATGCATTGCTTAATGGATTACAAGAAAAGCAGGAAAAAAAAGGAATACATGAGCATGAAAGTGCTTGACAGTGGAAACTTACAACACTGGAGCCTTGAGCTAGGCAGTTAACTCACAATGTCTTTGTAAGAGGACTGCCTTCTCCTTTCTGCCCTTCCTCCCCTGAGTAATTAAAAATCCACTGGTAACTGCTGGACAGTAGCTGATATGTCAGCATTGTTAGTTCTTATTCACTGGGCTGCCAAGCCAAATGAGCACTGCCCCACCAAAGTCATTCAAATGTCTCCTGATTACAGCAGCTGGGAATCATTTTTACTAGTTGCAATAAATAACAATCCTGACAACCTGGCTTGGATCCAAAGTGCAATGCAAAATTTTATGCAAGTTGTTGGAATGAAATTATTCTGGAGACTCCAGGCACTCCTCTGGGACACAAAAATTAATGACTAGCACTTAAGTTTATCAGAACTTAAAAGAAAAATATCCTCCAGCAGCCTCCAGTACTGCCTCTTTGTTTTATTAATCTTCAGAGATTGATGCACATTTCAGCTAGGAAGACAAAGTTTAGATGAGAAAAATATAATCAGAGGTTTGCCAGAAAATGACCATCAGCTTTCAGTGCAAGGGCAAGAGGATACTGAAAAATGTAAATTTATCTATATAATCCTATATAATGCTAATATACATATCCATCTATCTGTCTACGGATACAGCTATTATGTAAAATATACCTTATACACATCTGCAATGTATCTTTCCATTGCAAATATGTGGAGTGAATGTTCAAAACAAGTTCAAGGCAAGCTCTTTTTGAAGCACATGTGGTGAGAATGGGAAATCCACAACCCAGGTAAATTCCTTGGGGCTGATGACTTTGGAAGTCTGAAAGTTTGTCTTTTGGTACAGAGCAGAAGAATGACCATTATAGTAGCTGCTTTGTAGTGGTAGAGGGAGGAGAATGGGGGAACTTATCCGTCCTTTGGATGCATTAGGGTCAAACTGCCTCTGATGCATAAGGATAGGTAGGTAATTAAGATTATTATTCATGAAACCCAGCACACTTGAGTAGAGTGATGAGATCAGTTGGGAAGAGATGCCATGAAGTCGTCAAGGATGGTGCAGAGCTCCTGAGGAGTCATAAATGTTGTTCTTATGCTACCCTTGTAAGAATGTTTTTGCTCAATTGGTGAGTCCTCTCCTTCAGAAGGAAAGGGATGGTTGAAGAAAGAAGGACATTGCACAGTAAGAAGGAGGGACACTAGGCATGATATTCCATTTTCTGTTCACTTTCTCATTGGTTAGAACACTGTCTTCCTATATCTCTCAGGTTTAAACCTACTTCATGAAGGTAGGCAGATAGAAGATGTTAAGTCATGAATGTCAGTCATTTGAGGAGCAGCTGAAGGAGCTGGGGTTGTTGGGCCTGGAGAAAGGGGAGAATTATCATTCTTTACAATGACCTGAAAAGAGGTTGTAGCCAGGTAGGGTCAGTCTTTTCTCCCAGTGATGGGACAAGAGGAAATGGCCTCAAGCTGCACCAGGAGAGGTTCAGGTTCAGCTGGACATCAGAAGCATCACTGAATTTCTTCAGGTGAAAAAAGGGGTGGCTAAGCATTGGAATGTGCTGCCCAGCAAAGTAGAGGAATCACCATCCCTGGAAGTGTTCAAGAAACAACTGGATGTGGCACTTAGAACTAGGGTTTAGTTGACATCATGGTGTTCACTCAAAGGCTGGACTCAATCAGGGAGGTCCTTTCCAATCTTCATGATTCTGTGTTGAGAGAATACAGTCCTTGGACAGGGCAAGTTGCACATTCAGGTATCTCCAGGCAAACAGGGCATTTGAACACAGCTCCTTGTGTGATGTACCACTAAGGAGTACTGTTTTTTGTATAGGCTTGAACACACCCAGAGTCAAGAATCACAGAATCACAGAATGAACTAGGTTGGAAAAAACCTTTGAGATCATAAAATCAAATCTATGACCTGACACCACGTTATCAACTAAACCATAGCACTGAGTGCCACATCCAGTGTTTCTTTAAACATGTCCAGGGACAGTGACTTCACCACCCTCCTGGGCAGACGATTCCAGTGCCCAATCACTCTTCCAGAGAAAAATCTTTTCCTAATGTCTAACCTAAACTTCCCCTGGCACAACTTCAGACGGTGTCCTCTCATTTTGTTAGTTGCTGCCTGGAGAAAGAGGCCAGCCCCACCTGGCTACAAGCACCTTTCAGGCAGTTGTAGAGAGTGATAAGGTCTCCCCTGAACCTCCTCTTTTCCAGGTTAAACAATCCCAGTTGCCTCATAGCTCATGTGTTCCAGGCCCTTCACTAGCCTTGTTGCCGTCCTCTAAATACGTTTGAGCATCTCAATACTCTCCCTAGATTAGGGACCCAGAACTGGACACAGCACCCAAGGTTTGGCCTTACCAGTGCTGAGTACAGGGGAACAATCACTCCCCTGGTCCTGCTGGCCACACTATTCCTGATACAGGCCAGGATGCCACTGGCCTTCTTGGCCCCCCTTGGCACACTGCTTATGTTCAATCATCTAATGTTCAATCACCTGTCAACCAGTACCCCCAGGTCCATTTCTGCCTGGGCACTTTCCAGCCACTCTGCCCCAGCCTCTCATGGTGCAGGGGTTATTGTGGCTCACGGGCAGGACCCAGCACTCAGACTTGTTAGACTTCATATTGTTGGTCTTGGCCCAACTATCCAGCCTGTCCAGGTCCCTCTCTAGAACCCTAGAAGAACAGATGCAAGATATGCAGCCTTGGATAAGCTGTGGGACACACAGACATGTGTGAGGGTACTCTTTCAAGACCACATGTTGCAAAGACCAAAGCCAGAAATCATAATCAGGACTTCAGTTGCCAGTGTCCTGTGGTCTTGACTACCTGTTGCCAACAGCTCAAGAAGTCACAGAGGTGTATTGCGGAAAATATGCCCTGAAGATTCAGACTTAGCACAGGTAACCACGTGAGCATATGTTGGTAGGACAAGCTTGGTAAGGGCCAGTTTCAAAGTGTGCTTATGGCTTTCCATGAGATCTTAAGTCTGCTCTTGGGAAAGTCATCACTGATCAAGAAGAAATTTATCTGTAATAGCAAAATGCTGGAATAAAGTGAAACTGAGGAAGCTAGGCTTAACACAACTTGAATCTCAGTGAACTTGTTACTGTAGGGCACTGGGTTTATATGTTCTGTCAGAGGGGTAATTCCTTATTTGGGATTGTTATTCTTTGGAGATACACATCTAAAACAATTATTGTTCTTGGGCTGATTGCCTTGCCTGTAAACCTGGCAGAAACTCATTTCAGCTCAAATTTCTGATCTGTCAGTTTAAAAAAAGAGGACCTTTGCACTCTGCTATTTATTGCCTCCTGCTCCTCAGACATTCTCAGTGCTGGAAGTGGCAACATCTTTTACGGTAGGAGGAAAACCATATGTGATTGCATGAGAACACCAAATTGTACGAAGGAAAGCAAATAACAGCCAAGATCCTGGAGAAGCAATACAGGTGAGTGACAGGGCAACTATATGTGGTAGGTTAAGGAAGAATGAATGACTGCATTCTCCCAGCATGTTGCCTCAGATGTTACCAGCTCACTCCACACCACACAGCATCACAGTCACAGTCAGGATATTTCAGCTCTTTCAAGGGTCTATAGATATCCAGGTTGTCTCTTCTCAGGTACCCAAGAGATGCCCCCAGAGTTAATCCTTTATACTCCTTGAACTCCTGAATGTCTGTCAGGCTGATTCATACCCAGCCTCCTGGTGCTATCCCCTACTGATTTCCATCCATCCATCCATCCATCCATCCATCCATCCATCCATCCATCCATCCATCCATCCATCCATCCATCCATCCAGTTCTGCTGCACCCTCCACCTTGCTGTGAATCTACAAGACAGACACAGTTGCTGTATACATACTGATCAGGTTCAAAAGCCTTATAAGACCAAGCTGATGGAAAACACTGAGGGGTAGGGACATGCCTACAGGATAGCTTGAAGTGGGAACTGGTTGGGCAAAACTCTGCCTTGTCTAGGCAGAAAGTGCATTGTACAGTCTGGACATTGTTACCATTGCTATATGTTCATTAGAATATGTTTCCTTTTAATTAAACAAGCCTTGAAACTGCCATGCAAGCAAAAGAGTATCATCAGTTAATGCAAGACCTTGCCCTCTTTAGATCTGTGCTTACCAATTGCAGCTGCTGATCTGGTTACTTTCTTTGACAGCCAGAAGGAAAATTACATTTTTTTTTACTTCTGTGGAGGACACTGTTACATATTCCACCAGCCACTGTTCTCTTTTATGCATTCTTGTATGTATCTGTGCCAACCCTCCTCCCATTTCCTTTCTGGAAAGAAGAAAGAGTGTTACTATTCTCTGCCTTTCATCTTGAGACAAAAAAATGGCAGACATTTTGCTGGATGACTTTAAAATGCAGAATTGCTGGATGATTAATGAGAATTTTATAAGAAACTCTTTAACAAAATGCCTATGCTGCATTTTATCTTCTAGTTTTCCTAGTTCTACTGCAAAGCTGCCAAACTTTCACAGGGTTCTGGAGGAAAAACAGTATTGGGAGCAGATAGAAAAGGAGTTATTTTAACTGCTGATTCCTTGTATGGCTCAGATGTTCTGTGTAACTTGTGTGCTCTGTGTGTCTCCACATTTGTGGAACTGCTGTTTATAGTGGATTGATTGTGGCTGGATGCCAGGGACCCACCAAAGCTGTTCTGTCAGAAGTTCTAACCCCCTCCTCAACTGGATAAGAGAGAGAAAATATAATGGAAAGCTCAGGGGTCAAGATAAGGACAGGGAGAGATCATTCATCAGTTACTGTCATGGGCAGAACAGACATGGGGAAATTAGGTTAATTTACTACCAATCATATCAGAGTAGGGCAATGAGAAATAAAACCAAATCTCAAAACTCCTTCCCTCCACCCCTCCCTTTTTCCCAGGCTCAGCTTTACTCACAAATTTTCCACATTCTTCACACCACAGGGAATGGTGGCTGTGTTCATCACACACTGTTTGTGCTGCACCTTCCTTCTCAGGGGAAGAATTCACTCCCTTTGCCTGCTCCAGCACTGGGTGTCTCCCATGGGAGACAGTCTTCCATAAACTTCTTCAATGTAGGCCATTCCCTCAGGCTGCAGTTCTTCATGAATTGCTCCAGCATGGGTTCCCCATGGAGTTGGGAATCCTGTCAGCAACCTTGCTGCACTGTGGGCTTCCTGGGGGTCCCAGCCTCCTCCCTCTCCAGCACAGGGCTCTCCACGGGCGGCAGGTGATCTCTGCTGCACTGTGGTCCCCGTGTGCTGCAGGGGTTCAGCTCCTCACCTGCTCTTTACTACAGGCTGCAGAGGAGCGTCTGCTCTGGTGCCTGGAGAATTTACTGCCCCTCATTCTCCACCGGCCCTGATGTCTTCAGGGTTGTTTCTCTTGCATACTCTCACTCCTCCCTCCATCTGCAATTGCTATTTCCCAGTTGTTCCACTCCCCCATCTCCCTTCCTTAGATACATTATCCCAGAGGCAGTGCCACTGTTGCTGATGGGCTCAGCCTTGGCCAGTGGTAGCTCCATCCTGGAGCCAGCTGGCACTGGCTCTGTCGAACGCAGAGGAAGCATTTAGCATCCTTTCACAAGAGCTGCTTCTATAACTACTCCACTAGTAAAACCTTGCCATGCAAATCCAACACAAGGGTACAGGCTTATCTGGTGAGTATGTGCATTTATGGACACCACAAAAGTCACAAAGGCAAAGTATAGCACAGCTGTAACACCTCTCCATCTTGAGTCCTTGCATCCTGGGCATAGTGTGGGGTTGAAATAAGCCTGGCAAAAAATGTATCTTCTCTTGAACACTTAGGAGAGAGACACTTTTACGATATCTCACAGCAATGGCAGGGGAACCTCTATTTTCCTTTTCTGATTCTATACTGCCAATTTTCTTTCTTTAACAGCTACTACTGACTTTTGGGCTCCCATTTACTGTGTTGTTATGGCCTGGTCTCATAGAGGCTTCCTAAATGAAGGTTCTGCTTCTGTGACCTGCCACATGTGGAGAGTAGTAAAATCAGCCATGCAACTATAGCAAACAAGGATGCATGAAGAGACCTTTCCTGTGCAAAGCACCCAATTAGCAGTTCACCAGTGCAAAAGGGCTGCCTGAACAAAAAGGGTCTGCTGATGACAGAAGCTAATTTACCCAGGGCAAAAATAACCCTACTGAGTTTTTCTGTATAGTCCTATGCAGGCTCAGAGGGGTTTAATGTCTATATAAATAAAAAAGACTGCTGTCTGTATTCCCAAATGCTCTGTGGTATTAGGGACAGTACTGGGAGGAAGGCTGGAGCAGTGGATAGCAAGTGGCAAGGCTAGGAGTCAAAGATCTGAAGTCAAATCCTTACAACCTTTGCAAGTCAAGAGGACTTTGGTCTTGTTGGTACATCACAGAAGACTTGTCAGCACACAACACTAAAGAAAAATGACCCAAATTAAACTAAAGGTGTGCATTTCCACTGCTGTAATCAAACTGCTGAGAGCACAGTGTGGGCATTCTCCTTCAGAGCTGAAATGGTCACAATTCTGCTGAGTTTAATTGACTTAGGACAAGAATTGAGTTAAATGAATTAATGCCCAATTAAACTCAACTGAGGTCATAGGGCCTTGGAGGAATTTAACAAATCCCTTTTCAAAGTTATTTTGAATTAATTTCCTCAAATGTTCCTGTGCCAACAAAGAAGAAATGTTTGTCTGCAAAGGGACATTAATTTGGTTAATGTTATGGGATTAACATAAAGAAAAAGAGTGATTTGTGCATGAGCCATTCTCATGCTGGCCTAAGTACACTAATTTAATCTAATCTGCTCTGGAGCAAGTGTTTTTGTAGAGTGAACCATCAGGGGTAGCTGTTCCAGAAGAAATCCTGGTATAGAAAAATGCTGAGTGCTGCAGAAAAATCCATTCCAAACTGCCAGTCTAAATTTAATTTCTTAATGTGTTGAATGGCAGTCCTTTGTTACCTCTGCAATTCAATAACACAGAAAACTGATATCTCCTTCTTCTGGACACAACATTACCTAGTCTCTCTCTCTCTCTCTCTCGCTCTCTCTCTCTCTCTCTCTCTCTCTTTCTTTGTTTTTAAAAAGTGCTCAGACTTGAAACAGATAAGGAAAAAAACTAAAGCAGGGATTTGAGTTTCAAAGTAGTATTAAGAATGTATTGCAGGCTATGATATATGTAATTGAAAATCTATAAATACATCAGGCTGATGCTGGCTAAATCAAAGCCAGGTTTACTTCTATTACTGGTAATCTTTGGAGTGGTCTTGCTCTCTCTCCACTCCCACACCCTCATCCCTTGTGACAGAAAATTGCACATTCCTGTTAATGAAATTACAGGAAATATTACTATGTGTGTAATTTTAGCAGCACTAATTCTTTAAATTAAACCCAGAGTAGTAAACTAAACAAACTGGATGAAAAATTGCACAGCCAGATATGACCATGAAGGTGAAGAAAGGAAGACAGGCACATTCTGCTTGCTTATGAGCAGAGAGATATTTTCAGACCAATTTCTTCAGAAAATGAATGTCATGCTGTAACAATGTGTGTGTCCCAGCAGTTCCAACATGTTTTGAGTATGTTGGCCAGTTATAGCCCAGTTTGAAGAGGAGAAGAAATCTCAGTGATAATGACATTATCCAGTCCTAGGAGAGAGGTAGAGAAGCCTTGACTCACTCTCCTGTTGAGGAGAGGGCTTATGTGAAGTGTAACTGAATCCAAACAGGAGACACTCTGGAATATGTGCTTTGCTCTTTCCATTGCTCAAGGGATGGTTTGGTTTTCCGGAAGCAGGCAACCAGGTGTTCCAGATGTGTCCAGTTTGTGAGAGAACACGGAAGTATTGTCAGCCATTGAGGGTTTCCAGTAAGTTTTCACTTCTCCACCTGGATGGTCATCAGCTCTTTTTCTGGCACAGCACCTTCCACTTCTTCTACCCTGGCAAAAAAGAGTTGGCCAAGGATGAGGAACCAAGGAATCTGCAGAAAAATTCCATTTTACTGTCCCCAAGAGACAAAATTATTCTTTCCCCTCAGAACTTTATAATTCTGTGCTGTGGTAGCAACAAATTGGGGTGGGACAGCGAGGTGAGAGCTCTGCACAGTGTGTAGAGGGGAAGAGATGCTGGTGCAGAGGTGCCAGGGGTGTGGAAAGCACATCAACATTTAACAACTGATATCCCATCCCATGGCAAGGGGGTCTGTGGCTCGCCCACCACCAGCGAGGGGTCTCACTCAGCTGCAAACGCCAATCTGTCCTCCAGCCTACCCTGTATGCCCACACTGAACACACTGCACTCTGACAGCTCTGTGCAAAGCACCACTTGCCTCCAGAAACTGAAGGCTATGAGCAACATTGGTTTGCATAAAGTAGTGTTTCATTCTGGAGCTTTTCTGCCCCTTTTATGGCTCTTGTGTAGCTGATGAATTATTTAGTAAACAATTGGCTGTCTTAAGAAAACTGCTTGGACTGCATGTGTCCACTAAGATGCTCTGGTGACATTCAAGAACAAAAGCAATTTAGAGAGGGAGAATACCAGAACAAGCTCTTAGTAAGTCTAGAAATATTCACAGTGCAGGCCTTGCATTGAGATTAGAACATTGCACAATGAATAAATTGTGGCTGACATTTGATCAGTGACTCATTTTTCAAGTATTTGGAGAGGAAGTATTGATCCCAGTATGCTGGAAAAACCCAAACACTTTGCTAGAAAATGCCCATTTTAATGTAGCCTTTTGCAGGGTGGGATGAGAGAAGAAATAAAGAAAAAAAATTTTATATATTTTTGTTATGGCTGCTGGTATATTCTTCACATTCATTTTGGACCGTCATCCCAAGTTTGCAAATATAATCCACTTATTCTCCTTTTTTGTTTGTTTGTTTGTTTTGAGGGTTTTGTTTGTTTTTGCTTTTTTGTTTGTTTGTTTTTTTTTTTTTTTTTTTTTTTGTTTTTTTTTTTGGGTTAACAGTGGCATTTATTGCTTGATATTTACTTGTATGTAAGTAGATTTGGAGCAGATGACTGAGACTACCCTTGAAGTTAAATATTTAAGTAACAAGAGTAATAACAGGGTGTGAAACAAGGGAGTTTATAATAAAACATTTTATTATAAAATAGATATATTGACAATATTGAAGTTAAAAGACAGCTTTGGACTCTATTGATGCCCCTATTTAGGCTGTCCTCAGCCAGCTGGTTGATGATCTGGGTGCACTGTAATGCTGAATAACCATGCATAGGATTGATAGTGTGAGTGATAAACCATGTTTCTATTCACTGGTAAGGCCAGATCTCTGCTTGCACCTGCCATGAGAGTCAAATCCACCAAGTATCTGAGGGAAACATGGGATGTAGTGACCCCTACTTTAGATTTTTGGGAGACTTCTTTTTTTCTCCTCTGTGCACCCTGTTGCTGGGGTTGTGGAGGGCAAAGTCCTCCCCACCATGTGCATGACAAGGCAACTCTGATAAGATTCCCTCATTTTCTGCCTCCCTTTTGAAAGCTGGAGTAGGAGAAGGGATTTAGACTGGATGCTGCTGCAATGGATGGATGTCCAGGTACACACAGTGAGATCCTTGGAGAAAGGTCTGGATGATCAGACAGTTAGTCTCCACTGGCATGTAGTTCTGGTCTGTAGCTTTTTACACTGTCCAATCTCTCATCTTTGCTTTTCAGTAGAAAGTCCTTGTGTTCTGTGAGGTGAGTGAGGTGTTCCAGCAACTCATTCTATTTTGTCTACAGCTGATATATCCTTTTTTGTTCATGCCACAGAGAGGGCTGTTGAAGAGATAGCCCTTCACACCTGGCTTCTCATGCTATCCTGCTGTATTTCTGTGTTTATGGAGGAGCTCTTGAAACCAGGAAGGTCATCAGAAAACATTGCTGGGTTTGGGAAGCAAAGTAGCAATAAAGACTAATAATATGTAGACAAAGTTAATCCAGAGCCCATAGAGGTTAAGTATAAGACAAACAACATGCTTTTTTCTTCTCTCAGACAGGGAGTGCAGACCTCTGTGTATCACAGGAAACATGTGTCACTTCTTCACTTTGACATGACTGCTGTCTGTGCTATGTTACCTGTCAGCTCCCTTGAGGGGACAGTGGGCAGCCTTACAGGACAGATATTCAGCATCCACCACCCAGAATGCCATCACCTCTCTTAACCAAATACTGTTCCAAAAAGCTCTCCTATGTGCAGCTCTGGGAGCTAAAGCAGTGTGTCAATTTCACTGTTTCACAGCTGAACATTAGAAGTCACCAGGTGAATCAGTCAAAATAGACCCAAAACCAGAAAGGGCTCTTCTGGGGTATATATGGTGCTGCACTAGTGGCAGGTGGCTTTTTCTGCCCAACAAGTTTTTTTCTACTTGCCATTTTTGTACTTGTAATTATTTTAAAACCCTCTCTCAGCTGGCAGATCCCTCTCATCATTTGGCAAGGAAGGGAAATCTTGGCATTTTCTAAGGAGAGCTGAAGGATGTGAATAGGTTGGAATTACAGAACAGTACTGTCTGCCAAAGAGCAGTGCAGCCTTTAATCATCCAACAAGTACTGTGTGCTTTATTGGAGAAATTAATATAAGAAATTAAATGTCTCTCTTCTTAAAAAAAAAAAAAAAAAAAAAAGAAGAAGAATGTGTAATTTAAAAAGCGAGGCTTCAGTGCCCACATGTAATCCAGAAATAGTTTTGAGGTGAATAAAACACAGGTTGAGATCAAAGGTCTGTGATGAGGCAGCATTTTGCTGCTGTTCAGGGTATTAGCTTGCATTTCCCTCAGCATCGACTGCAGCATGTCAGGCTGACAGGGCCAGGCTGAGAACAGCCAAGCTCACCAGTCCCAGCAGTGCCCAGCAGTCAGACAGCTCCACACGGACAGACAGCTTTTCACTGCTGCAGTGAAGGGCTGCACTTTGCCCTCCAAATATAGACAGGTGGCTTGTGGCTGTAGAGAATAGAGCAGTAAGGTGATAGAGAGGCTTGAGTGCTAGGTGATAGCTCTGCTCAGGGGGCTAGCAAAATTGTAGTCTTCTTACCTCAATCATTGCCTCCTTTATACCTCTTTTTGTATAGTACTTCATCTATACTGTTTTGATCTTGATCAGTTTCTGCTCCAAAGCTGAATTGAGACAAGCCTGGAGCTAATGGCCCCCTGTAGTTGTCACTGCATTCATAGGTGACACCATAGCAACTAGGGATGTTAGAGTAATAACTCAGAAAATGAGACACAGCTTTACTCTTTCTCCAGTCTCTCCATCCAAGCAGTGGAGAAATGGGATAACAGCAACTGTGTCAACTATTTTGCCAGCTTCAGGGAGTTTTTTGTAGACTGGGATGCACTAAGGCAAGGGCAGAGCACAAAGATGCCTCAGTATGCAGGAGGCAGGAGGTGCGTGGGTGCAGGATCCCAAGTTCCCATCTCCAGAATGTGTAGGAAGACATGCCTTGTCGTGTAGGGAGGTCTGGCTCTTTGCCTAGCAATCATCTCTTCTTTCAGAGAGATGGTCAGACACCAGGGCAGAAATGCTGAAGTTTGAACTCTTACATGCCCATGGAAAGGAAGTGCTTTTGCACGTGGGCACTGAATTTTCACAGCTGACATCATTAGTATAAAGACTGTGTCTGACAGTGCATTATCAAGTCTTTCCAGTGGAACAAAGGCTGGCATTTTAATGCACAGCTATTTTTCTCTGGCTTGTCTTCAGTGCTTATCAGACTGGGAAACACCACGCAGCAAGTTTAGTGTATTACTGGGACATTAAAAAAAACCCCATAAAATCTTCCTGTCTCTAAAGATGAGAAACAGGGAGGAATCAAGGAATTAATCTAAAGAAAGTGCACCAGAAAACACTCAGAACAAGTACAATCAAAAAGGATGACCTGGTCAAAGAAATTATCTCCCCAGTTTATAACTGAAGAAGAAACCATTCACTTGGCCAGGACTTCACTGAAATAATTTAATGGAAAACACATCCTCTCCCTTCTCTTGCACACAGTCTTGCTAATTTTTTTCTCTCTCCTTTTATTATAACTCAAAGATTGTGATGTTCAGAAAAACATGTTCCATGCTAACTGACCAGTCTTCAGAAACCTATCTGAATCAGGCAAAAACATAGTCCACTCACTGTTTTTCACCCAAGAAGACAGAACTATGTCATTCCCCCTATTTTATTCTGTCAAACCTGACTTTATTTTGCTAGGTTTACATTCTAGGTGGAGAAAGACTGCACAATCTGTGCTGTGTGATTCAAAAGACAAATAAACATAAAAATATGAAGTAGTGTGTGATTTGATGGGTGTGGTATTCGCTTGGGAGTAAAGGTGCCTTATTTTCTCCCTACTTTCCCACTCACCTGCTGTATGATCTCAGGGAACCGCTTTGCCTCTATGCACTTTTCTTTTGTCCAATCACTTAATTTGTCCATCTAGGAAAGGTTCAGATCTGTTTGCAGGGTGTGTGCCACAGTGGGACCCTAATTCCAGCAGGGATATCATAGCATTGCTGCAGTGCAGTGGATAGACAGGTGCTGCAGGAAGAACCTCACCGAGGCATGGAGGACTCTCTCTTCAAAATAACAACCAAAATATAAATCAAACAGTCTGAATGCTGTCTCCATATGGCCTGCATGATTGAGGAAAGAGAAGCACCTCCTACATAGCCCACTCATCTTAGTCAGTTTTCTTCTGGATGAATTGCAGGCTGGAGGTTTCCTATCAGGTAGGCAGGCATCAGAGGAGAAGAGGGAGCAAGTAGGCATGGTGATGAAATGGACAAAATGCATGACTAGAGAGAAACATTAATTCAGTAATGAAATTCTTATTGTCAGTATTGTGTTATTTTCTACAGCTGGTATGTATTTATGGTGCAACAGAACTTTTTCTTTGCTGTTAATGAAATATAAGTGAATTCTTAAACCCTTCCAAAGTCTCAGCCCTGCCTGAGTGTGGAAATAATGAGTAGTAAAATGGACTCTTCTGTGTCTGGACTGCTTTCCTGGGAAACATAATGTGATAAATGAGCCTGTTGACTAAAGGTTAATTGCTACCTGCAGAGTACTAAAACATTATATTGATGAAACTGTAGGTAGGTGAGAAAAATCTAGAGTGAGCAGAGAGCAGAACATTTTATCGCTTCATGATACTATTCTGTTCTTTTTTACTTTCAGTTTAAGAAGAAGAAATTTTAGACGTGAAAGAATCAAGAGAATCCTATATCAGTTCACCTACCCATAACACAGAATCTACTTACACAAGTTTATAACAATGAAAAACCTTTGCAGTAATAGTTTGATATACTTGTATCACTGAAAACAGCCCACAAGCTACATGGTTTCACCATGAGTTAGTACTCGCACGTGTGATTTAATAGTGGTGCCTTCTTTGTCTCCCACATTGCTCCTGTGTAATGGGCATTGCCAAGGTACTTCATTGAGTGAAGTTTGTTCCTGAAATTTCATTTAGGTTCCACTGTGGGGATTTTGTGTTTACCAGATTTCATTTGGATTTGCAACTGCAAGTGCTTTAAAAACAATAATGCCAATTACAACTGATCACACTGCATTTCCTGTTTAATCTGTCTTCGGAGGGCAGTGAAAAATAGCTTGTAAATGTCACATCCTATTTCACTGAGGGAGCACCATAAGGAATGTTGTTCTGCCAGTCTAGGTGATTTGATAAACTTTCGTAGAGAAATGATTTGACAGCATTCCAAAGAGATGTTTCTGTGAAACTCTCCCAGTTCCTCACAGTCAGCACCAGCACTTTTCTTTTTTTAACTGTTAACACAGTGCTGTTCAGTAAGCACATAGCTATCAGAAAATTGTGAAATCTCCCTCTGAATCTGGCTCGTACAAGATGTAAATGATGGTGGAAAAGCCCAAATGTGGAGAATACCCAGAAAAGAGGTGCAGCTGGTGCCTTACTGTCCCAGCCCTTGCTCTGACTGATAGCAGTACATAGAATCATTTTGAGATCTGCTCAGAGAGCACAACAAGGATCAGGGCTGTTGAAAGCATCTGCCTTGTGTGTGTTTCATATCCTCAGTGCCATCTGGTCAGCCTCTGGTGTCCTCCAGAAAATGTGTCTCAGAGCTAGAAATGTATGAAAATCCTGCAAGCACAGATGATGAAATTTCTGACATTTCCTTGTCTTGCCATCCATTAGAGTATGTATTTTTCCCCCTCAGGGGAGTGATGTCCAACATTGTGCCAGCGTTTCTGTGTTTCATTCTCCTTTGGGATGCTCTTGTACAGTTCTCAAGTCTTGGTTGAGGTTCTCAGGCTCCACAGAGGGACCCAGCTGTGGGCTGATGTGGGCACAACTGTATGAGAAGCACATGAGCATAGACTGGAAGAAAACCTTTCCAAGCAGCATCCAAGCATAAGCACACCAAGCTAACAGGTTATTATCTTTGCATCAGCAAAAGAAACAGCACATACTGGACTTGATTCACCTAGAATCAAATTGTCCTAATCTGTGGTTCAGTTCTGTGCAAGGCAACAGAAGCACTGACACATTCCTGCCTGGTATTTTCCTCTTTGTGCATATCTTTACGCATATCACAAAGCAAACACAGGAAAATACTCACTTTGCTCCATATAGGAAAAATACCCTTGTGACTTACCAGCTATTCAATATACAGTTTTGTCCTTTTAATTCCAGATTCTCTACAGTTTTTTTCCCCCAGTGCTGCTGTTGGGTGTATACAGAGCAGCATTTAACTGCTGCTGTACTGTCCCCACAATTACACTACAAAAAACCTGTTTTCCATACTATTAGGTGTATGGCATCAGCTTTAAAAAGCCATAGTGTAGATCAGTAAGAGCCTCCTAAAATTCTAGCTAAGAATCACTTGGACTTGCCAAGATTTTCTGTTGAAGCTGAAATAAGCACAAGCTCATGTCCAAATAGCTTGCTTCATCTAGTCTTATGAAATATGTCAATTATCTGGAAGAAGACAAAATCCTCTGATTAAATCCTAGACTATATGTGGCCTGAGCTGCTTATATTGCTCAGAAAGCGCTTGATCCCAGCTGGTGGACATAGAACAATAATAGTATCCAGCTTTATAACAGCTGGGGAGTACATACATCCTCTTTTTTCTGGACATGCTGCCAATCAGGAGACCTAATCCACAGATTAAGTGCAGCTATACTGAGCTCCATGACACTGGAAGACACAGCTAATAAAATCTAAAAATTTATTAAGGGAAGGGGCTTGCACTATACTCAAAGAAGTCATGCCACAGGCGTAAGACATTTTGGCTACTTTTTTGCCAGCTGTGCAGAACACTGATCTCATCAGTGAAAGACTTGATCCCAGCATAAACTGGTGCTCCAAGAACACCAGTTCTAAATAAAAGAAGAAATATATAACCAGCATCAAATCCAGTAATATATTGTTTGTGAAACTCTAGAATGTTCTGTCTCCTTTCAGCACATCTCTAATCTTACTATGTTTCACAATTTTTTTCTCTTCTGCCTGTTGGAGATCAGCATGTGTTAATCCTGCAGAAAATCTGAGTTTTGGCTTTGTAGACTGCTGATTACAAGACAGAGAAAATATCTTTTTCTATCTTTTTTTGAAACCACAGATTTCTGATTTGAAGTATGATCACTTCAGACCCAAAAGCAGGTGGTAGTGCTAAGAAAAACTTGGAGATTTTGTATGTCCCAGTTCCTGTCTTTCACAGGTGAAGATATTTCTCTTTCTTGACTTTATGCCTTGGATCTTATTGCAGGGGGAAACAGAAAAAGGCTGCGATCTCCCCTGATCTACTTTTAATAGGTAAATTTTTTTTTCTCACAGGGATAAAAAGAATCAAAGAAGAGAAGGGCCTTTTGACTGACATAACTGGTGGCTGCAAGGAGAGAAGAACCTGATGGGGAGACAGGAAGAAAGGTTGATACCACCACCCAAAATAATAAAATATTGGGTTAACTAGAAAGAGATTGGCCTGGACCTGGTCTTCTTGCATATGCTTGAGCAGTGGGAAAAACAGCTTTTGGGATGACCTGTCTGAGTATGTTGGCACTTACTTCCTTGTCTGTTCTGTATTTGTCCAGCCTAGACAGGTCCTTAATTACTTTATTATTTTGTCACTTCATGCGTGAGTCAGAGACATTCAAGATATGGTGGTTTGTACCCAGCAAGTTCTAGCAAAGAAGTTCTTGGTTATTACATTGCAGGTACAGTCCTGCAACACAGTCCCCTCAATACAGTGTCAACAGGGAGATATCCTATCTACTTCCATGTGGGATTTATGCATCTGGCTATGCCCTGAAATGGCAATATGGCTTGGAAAGAATATATATATATATATATATATATATATATATATACACCCATGTATGAGCATATCACACATATATGCATGAGCACAGTCCCAGACAAACTCCAGGAAGAACACTCTAAGGACACTCTAAGGAAACAGTCCTGAACACTAATCTTCTTTCCCAACCCTCCCCATCACTTCCAGAGTACTAAAACTGCTGGAAAATTCTTCCTCTGGCACATATGATAATCTCCAGTTTTTAGAAATAGCTATGTTCAGTAATCACTAACTGGAATGGTGGAGAATGACAAAGGGCAATACAAAGCAGAAGTGAAAGATCAGCTCCTCACATGGTCTCTTTTATAGCTTAATATTGTCTCTGTAAAGAGCTCAGACTTTTTGAAGATCTATTTACCTCATCAGAAAAGGTAATCATACAGGGACCAAATCTCTGTTCCTTTTTTTTCCCTCTGTTTCCCCAAGCAAGTTCTGTCCTTTAACTAAGTCCCAAAATAAGGTGCAAGATAATGGAATTTATTAATGTGAGAGAGTGGTATCCCAATCTACACAAGCCAGTGGGCAGCAGACAGTCCAAGGGGTAGAAATGCCAGTTCACTATTGATGAGTTTTGCAAACCTGGCAGTAGAGGTTACGATCCCAGCACATAAAGCACAGCTTTGGTGGTGCGAATCGCCACTGTGAAAAACTGAGGTTGTTGCCTGGAAGTTGAAGTGCAGCACCACACAGGAGAGCTTGTCTAGCTCTGGCACTGGTTACCCAATGCCAATGAGAAGTTTAATAACAGAGCCCAAATCAGCTATTGGGCTGTCTGGCAGATCAGCCTTAAGTTAATCAGGTATTCATAAAGCTATGTTATTCACTAATGCAAATGCATCCACACTAGAGGGTGCTGCACTGCTTTTCTAAAGTAATTTCCTGTATTTCTTTGATTTAAGCTCATGCTGAACTCAAGTAAAACTTCTTTTTGCTTAACAGTGAAGATCTAAAGAACTGGAACTATTCTTGGGTGACTCAATGCAGGCATGCAGTTTTGCTTTGGAGAATTAGGCTCCTAAGGACAAAAAGAAACTCGTTTATAGATCAACGAATTTGCAAAGGCATTTTCCCAGGAAATACTGTATACATGCATAACTATACATATAAATAACCTCTTCTATTCAGTAAAGCAATTTAAGAAAAGAAGAACATAGAATAAGACACAATTTTAACAGATGTAGTGCAACAGAACGTGTTTCTTAAAAACAATTTCAATCAAAATGTTTACAGTCAAATTTTATGCTAGAATATGTAGATATAATAGATTGTTTTGAAAATCAATAGATTGTTTATGAAAATCAATTTTACCAGTAGCAGTCTGACTTTAAATATCTTTTAAAAGCACACATACAGATTAAAAAAAAAATCCAGCCCAAAACTAATTTTCCAGCAAATTTAAGAAAACTAACTTTAATTTAATTAACAAAAATGTCTCAATCTGAAAATGATGTGGGATGAATTTATGTAGTTCAGGGACTGTGAAGACCGACTAGGTATGACAATGGGATCAATGACATTTCTAGTCAGTCAATTCTAATCAGTCAGAGTGGGTAATATTCTGCTCCTTTTATTAGGGAATAAATTCAGAGAAACATTGTTGAGGTTAATGGTGGCATCAATTTAAGATTTTAGCATCAGTGTTGTGCTACCAAAGGTAGCAAGGAACATGCACACACATGCATGCACAGCTATGCATGTGTGCACATACAGAAAATGCAGACATCAGCATGTCTCAGCTACATTCTTTGGAACAATTTTCTTTGGCCTGAGAGTGGGAAATAAATTTTGCTGTTGGGAACATAAGAGCCCAGAATAGCTATTATAGAAGGAGTTAAAGGTTAGTTTTCTCAATGGGCAACTCAACAGACTCTAAATCAAACACCAGTGAGAGAAGCCGTACCATGTGGAATTGAAATGGACGTAAATTATTCTGCTTTTTTTCCTAAGTCTTCTTCTGTACTACAGTTACCTTATGCTGACTTTAGCCAAATTAGTGCATCTCTAATACTTTTAGAACTGCACATACTTGTGAGAATTAATATGCTATCTGCATGCAGACCTGAGAAAGGCATGATTTTGAGCTGCTTTCATCAAACCATGGCTTCTTCCTGATCTTAGGTCCATAAGGTACATGGGCATGCTCTCTGCAAATTTATGTTCAGGATTACAATTTGCATAGCAATCTTTGTGAAGTTTGTGGGAATGCTGGATTACTCTGCTGACAAATTTATGAGATGCAGGGGAAGGTTGTCAATAATTCAATTAAGCTGCTACTAGTCATTTTTCAATATATTAATATATTTTCAATATGCTTCAATAAAATATATATTCAATATTTTTTCAATATATTCTGGTAGCCACTGTTATAAGTCCTTTTAAAATGACTGCATAGCAGTGGAACTTGTTATATGTAAACCTGAAAAGGCAATATGGCTGAGAAATTGTGGTAGATATTGATTAATGCTGAATAAAATATATCCCAGCTTCTATCAGAAATGTAGCTGCTGGAATTGAAGGGAAGAGACTTCCAAATTAAAAAGCACTCTCCACAGCAGTTAGCTGATGCTGCACTTGAGTGCACATTTTGCAGCTTTCCACTGACTCTCCCCAGTTTCTGTGTTGAATTATCACTTTTCTTCAACTTCAGACTTCAAACTTGTATGGTGCCTCTGGTTTCCTTGTTCCCTGATTTTGTGAGGAGTCTCACTCTCCTTGAAAGGTGCTCCATGGCACACTTTGGTACGGCAAAAGCTCTGCCCTCATATATCTGCTGCTTATGGTGCTTTACAGCTGCCATATAAACAATTGTTTTCATGTTCGTATTAGAATAGTAAGCAAACTTACTGAAGTCAGAGGTGACAGTTTTATCAGAAATCATAGTAAGTTCTTCTAAAATTCAGAGGAGGCTTTTCTGACAGGGGAGATAATTCCAGGTGCATTAATAAGGTATCACCTGGTTTTGTCCTCTGGCTTTGTCTTATGTCTGATGTGGCTCCATGCAGCTGCTCAATGGACCATGACTACTCCCTACCTTGCTACATTCCCCTTCAGCAGCAGTCACTTCAGAAAACATATTCTGAATGTTTTTTCCACTGCACATGCCATGGCTCAGAGTGCAGGGCTGATAAGGCCCCCTGTAGAACTGAGTTTCTCAGCCTGGGGAATGTGGGGAGGATGCTGTCTCTGTAATGAGGAGCTGCACAAGGCAGATCACAGCAACCTGCTTCTGAGCCCTGGTTTTGGAGACAGACCGAGTGAGGTCAGGGCTCTGAGCTGCACCTACCATTTCAGCATCTTTGCACACTAGAGGTACTTCCTCCTATGAAAACAAATGGAAGGAAACAGGAGGAAAAGGAGTACAGATAAAGCCAGACGGGGGCAAAACATGGTGTATCCTTCCCTTCCTGTGGCACAAAATGCATTGGAGTCCCATTATCACTGTGCCCTCTGCACCTTCCTCTCGAGCACATAGTATGTAGATTTCACGGATGTCAGATGATACTGCAGAACCACTGCTTGAAATCCAGGTTCACAAACTGTCAGGTATTACTTACATTCAGTGGATTGCCATTGACCAAGAAGATAATAGTGGACTTTCATTGCATTTCATGATAGTGGAACAGCTCTGCACATCATGGGAGCTTAGCCTTTTGAGAGGTAGGATGTCCAGGTGCTGGAGGAATTGCTTCATACTATGAGAGTGAGAGGGACAATACTTTTGTTGCTATTTTCCTCACCACTGCTGCTTGCACAGTGAAGGCTGAGGGCTAGGCTAGCCTGAGATCCAGTCTACTACCAGTGCAATCAACAGGTCTCTGTCACTTGAAGCACTGAGAATATTTCTCTGTGTTTCCACTCTTGTAAGATGTGGTGCAGAAATAAGACCACAGTACTGTCTGCTTTCAATGATAGTATAAACCCTTATTGAAAAAGTATTTTTGGATATGGGAAGGCTAGGCAGAGAGTGCAAAGACTCAAGAAAACACTTGCTGTTTCACTCTGAAGAACCTTTTATCATTATTAAACCTGCTGCAATTACTTTTAAGGTCTCCACTAACTTGTGTCTGCAGATCACTAGGAAATTCATCCTGAAGCTGAGAAAATACTCATGTTCCTTTGTGGCTCTTTATTCACCAGCTTTTCATGCTACTCTGATCTTTCTCTATGTTATTCTGTGGGACACAGAAATAGATGACTTTTTCTCTTTTTTGTCTCTAAGTAACTTCTCTCTTCAGACAAGGTGCTTTATCTGGTCTTCAGGTTATTCCACATTTAACCTCCCTGTGAGATGTGCTCTTCCTGTACATCTTTCTGCTCTTCCTCTTATCACATTAATTGTAGGGAGTGAAGAATCAGCATCTAAACTAGAAGGCAAGAGCCCACTCACATCTTTTATCACAGAGGAGGAGGAATAGGATCACTGGTGATCCAGGTGGAGAAGAGGGAGGGAGAGATGTAATTTGTGATTTCTCAGGCTCACTTTCAAGCCAGGTCTCCTAAACCTATATATTTACACATGCATAGAATGCACACTTCTCCCACACTGTCTCATTTATGATTCAGTGTGGTGCCTCTCTTCTCCAAGGCTTGTCTGCAAAGCCAAGCCATCCAACAGAGCAGCTAGCTGGTGACCCTAGACCTTTAACTCAATCACTAGCAATGCCTGCTGATTCTTATATTCCAAATCCTGATGGATCACGTGGGTGGGCTGTTTTATTTGCATGTGGCACTATTTGTATCTTCTTTTGTTAAAAACCTAGGAAACTGCATACACACACACACACACACACACACACACACACACATATATATATTGCACCACATGTTGCCAAGAGAACATAAGAGGTAGAAGTTGAGTACTTGGGAGTTAGGTAATGCCAAAAACACTTGAACTCCCTTGTGTGTGCACATTATGAAACAGTCTCTACTTACAGGATCACATTACTTCTGTTTCCACAGGTCAGACAATACTAGGTGCTGTGAACTGGAGGAAAGCTTGATTCTATGTCCCTCCTGCTCCTGCAACAGAAATTAGGGGATAAAATGCAAAATAGCAAACTCTGAGGAATAGGGTAGTTTAGCAACAGGTGTAAGCAAGAAAATAATCTAGTTGAGATGTAACACTTCACGGTGTGTGTCAATGTTTGGCACAGACGTCCTGATAAAAGATTTCATCTGCCTTCATACTGTTCCCGTGTGGTCTGGTCTGCCCTTGGGACCTTATGCTGGAAATTGTAATTACAACCAGCAGTAAGATTCACCAGCATGGGAAAAACGGGATAGAAGGGAAAGAGTCATAGAGACAAAATGTATTTGTCTTTCTGCTGCACACTGAGATATGGGAAAGGGAAGGGATTTCATAAGACTAAATTGCAGTTATGTGACAGGTCAGCAGTTCCACTAGGTTTGTCCTTCACATTGGTGTGGAGTATCAAACTCCATGTATTCAGGCACTTTGCAAGTTTTTTATTGTTTATGCCAGGGAGCACAGTAAAACTACTCTCCCTGGGCATGTCTAGTGGTCTGCTACACAGTAACCCTTTTTCTCTGTAGTAAAAAAAAAGAAAAAAAAAAAAATTGAGAAAAAGGACTTAAAAATGGAAGAAATTAAAGGGAAAAAAAGAGTCTAAACACAACCGGAAAATATCTTCACTTTGCCAAAATCTCATTCATAACAGTAAGAACATGTTTATTGATGTTGAATTAACTTCAGACAAACACCCAGGACTGAGGAAAAATGGGTGTCGACTAGAAAAATGGCATAGGAACAGAATAGATGAAAAATGTCCTCAAGGTCAGTTTTAGGACATCTGTTGTTCATAACATGTGTCTATATATAAATATAAAATTACTTGGATGAGGGTGTTGAAAACCTAAGCAATATCCAGCTCTAGTTTCCGTTTGCTCACTCTGGAGTAATTCCACAGACCTTAGTGGAGAAGATCCAGATTTACTCTAGTTAAAAGATAGAGAGCACAGTCTGACTCTGAGAGTTCAAAACTTTGAGAGCTCAGAGTTTACAGATGATGCAGAGGATGAACAAATAGCAAGGAACAGCATAATCAGATTCCAAGGGATTTGGATTATACTGAGAATCGGAGCCAGCAGATGGAAAATGCAGTCCATTGTCAAAATGATAAAATAATGAGGCTGAATTCAAGGAGACAATCTAGGGAATAACTGCTACATTCAGCAAACATCATAACTAAGAAAGAGATTAAGGCAAAATGATTGAGTCCCTCAGCCTGTTACACAGCTACACTAATACAGTACATATTGTGAGGTATGTGCTTAAGTGCTGTAGTGAGAGGCAAAGAATATTAAATAAGATGCACAATAGTCCTAGTATCTATGGTACTGCTTAAACATTTGTCTCTGCTTCTAATTATCATTGCACAGAAAAGCTATCCTACCATTTTCCTCACCTCTGAGAAAGCCTAGCACTTATTTGGGCAGTGCAAGTTAAGAGAAAGGACGCCTTCGTGTGGTTTCATCTCTGTCCTTTCTTCCAGTATAGACCCCAGTTAGAAGATGGAGGTGGCATACAAGCACTGCATATCCTCATAAGAGAGATTTTAAATCTTGAGTTTCCTCAGGGAAAAATGTTTTAGGCTGGTAGGCATGCCAGCATTTCAGGAAATTTATCTCATTTGTCTAGGACCTGTATGTTGGTGCAGCCTTGTGATCAATTTGCAATAATCAGAGTGAACAGAAAAGATCCAATCTCTCATTCTATCTCTGTCCCCATATTCACCATTTGTGCTGGCACCATTCTCAATCCCAGATGGAGAAGGACCCAGAGAAACCTTGTCTGAAAACCCGTGAATGCCAAGGAGAGTGTACTCATACTTAAAATGGATGTACTGGTAACAACTGATACAGAGCAGGCAGAGGTATTCATTGAGGTGTTTTCCTGAGTCTTCACTGGCAGTCAGGTTTTCCACTTTCTTTCAAGACCCCCACCATATGGGTAGGTGTGATGGAGTGAAGTCCATTTCACTGTAAGCAAAATGCAGGTGTGGGATCACTCAATGAAGCTAAATAGCCACTAGTCTATGAGATACATCATACCTGATGAGATTCCTCACAGATACATCACAGGGTTCTGAGGAAACAGGCTCATGTTGCTGCCAAGCCACTTTCTATCACATTTGAAAGCTCATGGCAGTCAAAAAGAAGTCCCTGAAGACTTGAAAATGGGAGCTGTTTCTCCCAGTTTTAAAAAGTGAAAAAAAGAAGGAAAAGGAAGATGGAGAACTACAGACTGGCAAGTCTCACCTCTATGGAGTGGACCTTTCTAGGAAGTATGCTATGGCACATTAACAGACAATGAGGTGATTTAAGGCAGCCAACACAGCTTTACTAAGGGCAAAGGGCCTCTGAGCATTCTGGTGACCTCTGGAGTGATGATAATGGTCAACAAGGAAAGATTGACAGATGTTGTCTACCTAGACTTCAGTAAGGATTTTGATACAGTCCCACATCACATTCTGATATTCAAATTGGAGAGACATAGATTCAATAGATGGAGTATTCAGTGTTTAAGGAATTGGCTGGAGAGATACAGAGTTGTGGCTCTATGTCCAGATGGAAGCTGGTGACAAGTGATGTCCATCAGGGCTCTCTGCTGGGATTGGTGCTCTTCAACATCCTCATCAATGACACAGGCAGTGGGATTGAGTGCATCCCCAGCAGGTTTGGAGATGGCACAAAGCTGAGCAGTGCAGCTGACACAACAGAGGGATGGAATGCCATCCAGAGGGACCTGGACATACTTGAGAATTGAGCCAATGAATTTCATGAAGTTCAACAAGTCCAAGTGCCAGGTGCTGCACCTGGATCAGCAATCCCAGACAGGAGTGAAAACTGGGAGAAGTCATTGAGAGCAACCCTACTGAGAAGTGCTTGGGGGCTCTTGTGGATACAAGGCTGGACATGAGCCATGCACTTATGGCATGCATGAAATGCTGGACATAAGCCATGCATAGAAATCCAGTTGCACACTCCCTTCAGCAAAAGAAAAATGGCCAGCAGGTACAGGGATGTGATTTTCTGCCTCTGCTTTGCCCTTGTGAGACCCCACATGGAGTGCTCTGTCCAGCTCTGGGATCCCTAGCACAGGAAAGATATGGACCTGTTGGAGTGAGTCCAGAGGAGGCCACAAAAATGACTATACAGCTGGAGCACCTCTCCTGTGGAGACAGGCTGAGAGAGCTGGGACAGTTCAACCTGGAGAGGGCTTCAAGAAGACATTACTGCATCCTTCCAGGTCCTCAAGGGGGCTTATAGCGAGGAGGAATAAAGACTGTCAGAGCATGTAGAGACAGGACAAGGGGCAATGGCTTTTAACTGAAAGAAGTAGTTTAGGTTAGATGTCAGAAAGAAATTCTTTACTAAGAGGGTGCTCAGGCACTGGAACAGGTTTTCTGTAGTGGTTGTGGATGCTCCATCCCTGGAAATGTTCAAGACTAGGTTGGGGCTCTGAGAAGCTGGGTCTACTGGAAAATGTCCTTGCCCATGACAAGGGGTTGGAGATAAACGATCTTTGAGGTACTTCACAATACTTCTATAATTCTGTTCAGGAGGAATATTTTTGAGGATTTAGGTTACTTACACAGGGCACGTATTGCACCCTCCCTCTCACAGAGCACTAATTAACTTACTTGACAGATTCCTATAAAATTTTGAGATGAAAGTAACATATTAATTGATGACTAGTTTTTTTCTTCTACAAGGGAGTGAAAGGACATAATTTCCTATACTGTTAATTCATAGTCTCTGTTCAACAGTTTACCTTTCTTAAGTTCATGATTCTGCCCATTATAGTTACTAGCCCTGCCAGGATCACTCTGGAGCCAAAAAGCTGATTGAACACCTTTTGTCACAATACTATTGATTTTGATGAAATGAGCAAGAAACTGAGGCTAAAGGTTTGATTTAATTTTCTGTTCGTTTTTCTAAAATCAATCTCCCTGGTACAACAGTTTTTGGATGTTTAGTGGACTCAAGTTTTCTAATTTGACTATAATTTTTTTGTGTTTCCTTTGATGCTTCCTCTGTGAGGGCAATTCTGTGTTATACAGGATACCACTGGTTGTAGCTTTTCCAGCATTTTCCTAGCCAGTAATTAATTCTCACTTCAGCAAGGAGATGAGCAGGTTTGAATACTGCTCTACCTGCACAACTCTCTGGCAGGGAGGGGCTTCAATGCCAACAAAAAGAGTAAGTGGGGAAAATGCATGAGATAGCAGTGAACACAGCACACTTGCTGTGGATCAGCTGATGTGTGCCAGCCATATGTCTAAGCCCTTGCATTTTATAGAGAGGTGTCTTTGCTCTCCAGCACTGACACTCTCCTTCTCTGGCAAAAAAATACTTTCTGTCAGCCTTTCACAAAAATTTCATGGACATCCAACATTCAGATACTGAAAAAGGATCTGCAGCTTACTCCTGAAGAACAAACATCCCCCCACCAAATGTAACTATGTATAACCAATATACACTCCCAAACAAAAGTAGTTTTTAACCTTAAAAAATAAGCACAAGTATTGGAGAAGAACAGATATGTTCTGTGAACTTATTGAAGGATGTCCCTGTTGCAGGGACCTCTGTGTGAAAATGTCTGGATCCTATGTTGTGGTCCAGTTTAAAAACCAGTCAGGAGAATTTCTATCAGAAAAGCCCATGATCAAGCAGTCCAAGAGACAGCATTTCATAGATTTAAAGGTCAGCAGGGACCATTATCTCATTTAGGGCTGCATCCGGTAAAGCACACAGGCTGTAGGGCTTCATCCAATTACCTCTGCAGCAGCCTATAGCTTTTATATGCCTGTAGCACATTTCACTGAAGAAATGGTCAGCCAGTTTCACCACTGAAAGCATGTGGTCTCCTAGACATTTATATGCAAATCTGCTGGAAATGCAGCAGTTTGCAGCAGGTCACATCACCTCTGAGACTGCAGTGCAATTTGCAAATCACACACTCTGGGGTCTGCAGAATAGTCAGTGCTGAATGAGCAAGGAACAGTGACAATATGGAGGTAACAAGAGGGAGGGTGCTTTTCATGGTGACACTGGGATGAGGCTCACTTTGTAACATAGCTGTGTCTCTAGGAGGAAAACAACAGCTGAGTAATGAACTATACGTGGTAGTTTGGTCTTTATTGTGGTATTTTCAGATTTTTTACATGCCTTCTTTCTTTCTCTGTGTCAGACAAAAAATGCCCATGAGACAGCAAACATATTTCTAAACAAAGGACACACTAGTTTTTCAATTATTTCTTCTATCTAACAATTTTCTTCCAATATATTTTCCAATATTTCCAATATTTAAGGAAAGGTATGGTCATGTTTTCTGATTAAAACAGCTGATGGTGATCTCAAACTTAAATAAGAAACAGACATGTTTAAAAAATCTTTTGAAACAAAGACGGTTGGAATTTGTTGTCTTTTTGTTCTTTCCCTGTTTTCAATGTAGTTAAGAATAGAATTTTATTTCACAAGAAAACTAATGATAAATTGTTAAACCTTGTTAATTCTTTCTAAACAAAGTGGTGCTTTTATTTCCTGTACATACTTTTTGTTCAGAAAAAGATTAATAACTAGAACAGTTTAAGTATACTTCAATTTATGTAAAAAAAAAATCTGCTTCACTTCTGTTGAAATACAAGTTCTGTACAAAAAGGTTGTGATTCCTCAGGTAATGTTAACAGTAAAAATAAACCAAGCAATTTGCAGAAAAGTCCTGTCTGGGCTGCAGAAGTAGGACTGAGTATCATAGAAACATTCACACCCATTGCTAGAACAACCGAGACTGGCCCAGGGATCACCCCAAGGAAGAATCATTCCAAGTGCATACACAGAATGCAGGTGTCTGTCTTGTTAGAATGCATGTCTCCATCCCTACCTACAGACTCCCTGTGACATATCTGAGCATAGCTGCTCATCCCTGGTAAGACCTGCCTGAGCCCTACCTAACCTTCAAGAGTCCCTGGCTCTCCTGCCAGGGACTCTGTGGTACAAGAATTTGGCCCCTCCTGGTCTGGCTGGAGTTTTCTAAAGTGTTCTATGTCTAAGACATCACTGGCTGCTGCATACTAGTGCTTCTTGGGAAATGTGCCAGACTCTGTACTAGCTCTAGTGGAAGGATTTGGCAAAAAGTGCAGAAAAGGAGGCAAAGTGCATGAGTACACAGCAAAGAGTTTCAAGGAAGTCTGTCACCCAGGGACAAACTCAGGATGTTTCAGTGGACTTGATCAGGAGTGGAGAAATGAGTGTGAAGGAAAGGGATGCTGAACAGCATTAAACCCTTGGAGAGACAGCTCCTCCCAGACTGGAAATCCCAGCCTCAGCTCTGCCCCATGCACCTAAGGAGCAACAGCAGTCTCAGCATTCAGCAGGGCTGTGCCTTCCAGAGGGCCACCATGATGTAATGAAAACCTTGCAAGTGCCATTCCATGAGCAACAAAAGGGGTTTCCACTTGCTGAAACATCTGCATTGTCCAGCAATCATGCCTTGGTACCTTTGTCCAGCAACAAGTGCTTGAGCAGCCCTTTTCCAAGGCATTGATGTTTGCTCTTCTGTGGTTTTGTGCTTGTGTGAGCAGTGGGATGGAAGAGCACACACCATTCATGCTTGCTAGACTTCAGCACTATGTGCAGCTCCTCTGTCATTCAACACATACATCCTCTCTGCACTTTCCTCTTGGAAAGCAAGTCTGGTCTTGTTAAGCTCTGCTGTCCCAAGAGAGCCTCATTGTTTACATCAGAGCAGCAAATCTACCGAGGAGGCCAATTAATTGAGATGTGTCTGTGGCCACTTTGAAGCATTGAGCTAAATTCTTAATAAAGAATAATAGGGTATGGTGCTGGCCACAGAGACTATTTGGTTTCCAGGAAACAGCCTGCAACTGGGAAACCAATATGTTCAGTGCTAGGTGCCAAATTGCCAGCACAATCCTCCTGTTTCGTCCTGCAGGCAGCTAGAGATCGGCCTCTGGTGTGCTCAGCCGGCCTGAAAAGCAAATGGGAGGAGCTGCTGTGAGCTCCCCTGCCTTGTCACATTTCCAGTAACATGTCAGAGCAGTTGACCCCTGGATGACTCAGCCACATCCCATAAGGGAAAGGCCTGGCAAGAAGATCATGCTGGAGGAAAGGTTTTAACAGCTGGGAGAAGAAACCCTGTCACTGTGGCAGAAGAGGAAAGTAAGACAGTATGAAGGTAAGACAGCCTACTTGGAAGCCAGCATGTAAAGGTCAGGAGACAATGGATGCCCCTAATTATGGTGGTCTGAAGGTTTTGTACGTCAAAGCCGTCACAAGAGCCAGAGGGATCAAGCTCTGGATACGCTACTCTGTAAATATAAGATGTTGTATACTTACATATATGTTTGCTTGCAAAGATTTCAGACTATGATTTCAGAAATCATTGGTCAGGTTTACCAGGAAGATCCATCTGCCATGTTGCTGCTTTGAGCTGAAAGAAGACATCAAGTTATTTGTCTGATGAGAGAGTGTGTGTGCAGAGCAGCAATAAAGGGGATGAAGCCTGCCAGGGCTACAATCCCTTAATGTCCTCTCCTGGGTGGGGCACATGCTTTGTCAGAGATTAACAGACAGCACTATGAGGGGAATTACTGCTGTTACAGCAGGCAGTAACTGGACCACGGACCATTCTCTGTAGCTATGGAGCCCATGCTCCCATGGCTTCATGTTCCACAGCTAAAGCATAACCCTCCTGCTGAAGTCTTCTGCACCACTCATTTGCATAGTATCCCCAACACCTTACTGTTTCTTATACAGATATTCTCTGTTATCAGCTGATTTTGTGGCCTTTCATTTTCTTGATCATTTGGCTTGCAAAACCACCCTGAGACCTGAGCAGGAACCAGAACAATGGTAATCCCATTTGTGAGCAGTGGGACACACTCAGCAAGCACATGGACTTTTCATTATGTTTCAAATATTTCAGTCCTCTAGGCCATCTCTGGAGCCCTTAGGGCACATCTTGAGTCGCTGAAGCTCTCACACCAAAGCCAAAGTTCTCACCCTAAACAAAGGTCCAAGAAAGAAACCAAAAGTACCAAACTCCTTAAAAGAGAAGTATCATGTCAGTATCAGTAGTAGTATTTTCTAAAAATAAGTCATGGTGGTTTAAATATCTGTGAATATATATTGTTTACACACACTCTCTTAAACTCAGGCAGGAGAAAATTCTCCTGTCCTGAAACGTAGCTCACTTAACTAGGCATACTGATAGAAGGATCTTACAAAAGTAAAAAGCATCACAAAACTTTCTCTGAATGTTTGGATTTCAATGGCCCTAGAAAATATCTTATGATCTGTTTGGAGATGGTGGGAGGTTTTTCAATGTCTCTGAGTAAAAAACCAAGAGCCCTTAACTTTGGTGCAGATGTGGTCTATTCCAAGGTCTTCCAATCTCCCACATGGCACAAGACCTGTCCATTTCTCAGAGCAATGTCATGATTTGGTAACCATCAGACTGTTCATACCTGACTTTTTGAGGTGATCGGAACTCAGACTGCAGAAAAAAAATTAGGAACACAGGAAAGAAAAAAACCATTTCTTTAATACTGGCCATTTACTTCTTCAGGAATTAATGCTGAAGGGTTCCAAAAGACATACATCTGTGTTTAATTTTTAATCAGAAGTAATTGCAATGGGATTAATGGGATTGTTGACAGGATTCTGCTTAAAAATGCATACATAACTTTGAATGGACAGTATCATAAACTGTATAATCACCAGAGGTACAATACACATATGCTGTAAATTTATGCATTTGTCTTCCATATCCCAGATAGATAAATCTAAGTGTCATTGTTTGTTCAGTCAATGAAATCTTTTATTTCCCTGTGTAGAAGTCCAGACAATATAAAAGACTGTCTTTATCCCCTTGATCTTCTCTAGGATTTCCCCTGTGACTCATGCCATGCTTCTGAAAAGTTTATAGTTTAATCCCAAGTGTTATTTCTGTCACTCTTCTGGGATTTAGCATTTCCATTTACCTATCCCTTCAGTCATGACTTACAGAGTAGATGGCCCATAGAGGCTGTTTATGTCTTCACAGTGTTTGAAGGCTTTAATTTCTATTTGAAGTTGCTATTTTATTCCACAGTTAAAAGAGAGAAACCATTGTTGCTTTGGAATCATTTAAGCCTCCAATGTCACATCACAAAGACACGCTGCTCAGTACAAGCAGTGATAAACTGGTACCCAACAGCCAAACATTACCCAAAGGTTCGTCTACGTAACTCATGTTTGTTGTTCCTTTTTTGGTAATCATGACCTGGATTGGAATGGACTTGAAATGTCACCTATTGCTAACACCCTTGCCATGGACAGGGACATCTTTCATTATCCACTGACCTTGAATACTGCTGGGGCAGGGATGGGCATCCACAACCTCCCTGGGCAACCTTGTTCAGTGTCTCACCACTTTCATGATCAAGAATTTCTTCCTAACATCTAGCCTAAATTTCCCCTCTTTCCATTTGTACCTATTACTCTCCTTGTCCTATCACTACAATTTCTGACAGTGTCCTTCTCTGACATCTTTGTAGGGCCCTTCAGGTACTCAGAGGTTGCTATGAGTTCTCTGTACAACCTTTTCTTCTCCAGGATAAACAGACCCAGCTTCCTCAGTCTGTCTTCACAGGGGGGGTGGTCCAGTCCTCTTACTAATGTTGTGGCCTCCTCTGGACTTGCTCCAACAGTTCCATGTCCTTCTTATGCTGAGGACCCCAGAGCTGGGTGCAGGGTTCCAGGGGGGTCTCACCAGAGCAGAGGGGCAGAATCCACCCCCTCCCCTGCTGCCCACGCTGCTTTGAGTGCAGCCCAGGATCCCATTGCCTTTCAGGGCTGTAGGTGCTCATGGCCGGGTCATGTTGCATTTTCATCAACCATCACCCCCACGTCCTTCTCCTCAGAGCTGCTGTCACTCAGTTCTCCACTCAACTTGTAGCTGTGTCTGGGATTGCCACAGCTCAGGTTCAGGACCCTGCACTTTTCCTTCAGGGGTTTGCACAGCCCCACCTCTCCAGCCTGTCCAGGTCCCTCTGGATGGCGTGGCTTCCTGCCAGCAAGGTGACTGCTCCACAGAGCTTGGTGTTGGTGCCAAACCTGCTGAGGGTGCCCTTGATCCCCACTGTCTGTGTCACTGACAGAAGTGTTGAACAGTGTTGGCCCTAGTGGTGACTCCAGTGGGACACCACTGGTCATTGGTCTCCAGGTGGACAATGAGCTGTCAACCACACCTCTGTGTGTGTGTGGCCATACAGGCAGTTTTCATTATCCCTGGAGTGGTGTGCATTTGTAGTCCCTCTCAGTGCTTCCCAGACTACTGTTCAATATATATTTCACCGGTACTCACCAGGCACACTAATAGTGGATAATAATTGGTGGGTTTAACTAAATACCATCCCTGATCTGAGCTTCCAGAAAACACATCTCTTTTGAAAGCAGGTCAGGTGAAATATCAAAGATTACTTATATTTCCTTATATTTCTTCCCAACAACAGACTGGGTAACAGAAAGTTACATTAATACTGCAGTGCTTCCTAATGTTCTGGCTTTGCAGAGCAGAATTGCCTGTGTTATCACTCTAATGTAATATAATGGAGGTTCATTAAAAATACTCCAGAGATACACACTGATGGTCAGTCTAGTCCAGGGACTGCCTAGAGCAGTGGCTGGCAACCAAATGTTTTGGAGTAAGCAATAAAATGTATAAACTTCCTTTTGTGGCAAGACTCCTCAGTACAAGGGAATTCCTGTCCCAAGACCTGCTGCAGATCAGCATATTCCCCAAACAACAAGGCTAAGTACCCCACAGAAATGTTATCCTAAGCAGTGTAATTACAAATGCAGATTGTACCCATTTAAGGCATCTAATCCCTTTTTGGGAGTCTTAGTGACAAATCTGCTTCTCTGCATGGCAGCACAAATTTAATTAGTCTTTGTGCAAGGGCAATTCCCCATCAGCCTATGGTTTGTCTGCCTTTTGACTCCACCACCTGCCCTCTTCTCCCAGTGTGCACAGGTAAATCCCCATGGGTGCACAGCTTGCTTTTTCCCTTTCAGGATGTGTCTCAAAGGTTTCATCTGGGAGATGCACGCTCAGCACCCATTCCCTGTGGGATCTGCATCCTGGCACCCTCTGCAGTGCCCCATCCAAACTCTTCAATGTTCCTTTCAGTATTTTCAGCAGAAGAGCTGTTGCTTAGGAGTTTCACACCTTCTCCTCCCCTCAGGGCCAGATTTTCCTGGGTATCTGTTTATCATGAGAGTCTTTCCCTGAATTCCCTGAATTCCCTGAATTTCCCCTGAGAAAAGCAGATCTGGAACAGATCCTTAGCAGGATCTGAGAAGACACCTCAAGGTTTCCATTGTGTTCCTGCCTCCCACCTTCTTGCTGGGAGGAAGGAAGGTCACCCAGTGGGGCAGCTGGGGACATTGTCTGAAGTGGGCTGCTGGTGTGGGAAGGGTGGATATGAGGCAGTATTTGAAGAGCAGGCTGTCCAGAATTTGAAGCTTTCTTAAGACAGCTAGCTTGAAAGCATATGTCTTTTTGAAAAGCCTTGCTTTAATCAATTCTCTACAAAGCTGTCCCCCACACATCTCCTTTTAAAATTCATTTTAAAAGTGTAATAAAAATAATTTGATCAAAATGCAACATCTCAGTAAAGGCTCCAATTCTTCATGTCAGTGTTGCCATTTTGTGTATCACAATGCTATTCCAATGTACCAAATTCTTCATACCAAAAGTTGCAGCTTGGCAGAAATAATATACTTCAATAATTATCATAAAAAACTTGGCATGTTCATGTGGAATGTTCCAATCTAATCAAAAGGGCATTCGTTGTATGGGCAGGTGTCCAGTCAGAACATTTCAATCAGCTCTAATAAGATACTTAGCAAGTAGTTTCCAATACACCCAAGAAACTTAGACACTCAAGGCTCAATGCAAGGTTGAGGAGCTTCTTGCTCCAAAAACACTTGGTATTGGTTTGTGTTGACACACTTCTTTCACTTAACATCAAAATATTACAGCAGACAAGCAAAAAGTAAGCAAGAAATGGAGAGAGTCTGAGTTACCATCAAGGATCAGAGCTTCTTCACCTGAAGCAGAGCTGGCTGCTGTAACAGACTTGGGCATGTGCCTGCAAGAGGGTGAAGGAAGAAAACAGCACTCAGGAGAGAGCAGCACCACAAAAAGATCATGAGAATTGGTAGTTTTACTGCTTGGGAAAGTCCCACTGAGGGATTCAGTGAGTCCTGCACTGAGCTCTTCCAGAGGCCATTAAACTTTTACAAAAGGTGTTGGAATGAGGGAACCGCACTACTGTCAAAACTCTGCTAAAGCCTTGTAACCTTGGAGCTCTCCCCTTCTAAACTGACATTCTCAGGCCATGGACCTGAAGCCACTGAGCTGAGTGAGTAAGGAAGGAACCCACTGTTTGCACCTGAGACTATGTGTCTGAGGCAGTTTATTGCATTTCACAGAATACTCTATTCCTATACTCTTGCTGTCTTATTTTTTTATCCCTCATCTTGAAGATTGCTCTGTACAGAACTGAAAACTAAATGTATTCAAAAACACACTGTTAATTACATATAAGACCTTTGACTGCTCTAAGCAACACACGGGATTTAAATATATACTGTCATTCCTCTGTGGATTACTAGCACTTTAAAATCTGTCTTGAAATCAATATTTTGCATCAGTGACTAGAGAAAATTAGTCTGGGACTGAAATTGAAACCTGCAGCTATCTTCATCACATCCGCACAGCTACATCCCTCTAGGAGACTGTGCCATCTGGTACATTGAGATCAGAATACTTGTCAGGCAACCAAATTGAGTTGGGAAGCTTTGGGTGCTAAGAATTCTTCCATTCAGACTTTTATTGATATTAAGAATAGACCTTACACTTCAATAGTTGCTGTATAACTTTTCATGCATGCCCTTTCACAGATCAGAACTTTTCAGGAATTAGAAGTGCTTCTGCACCCTGTTTCTGAATTTGCCTCCCATAAATTATTTTTTCCCATGGAAAGTAGCTCATCTGTGGTAGCTGCTAGCATCAAGTGAAAGTACTACCTGAAATAAATTTCCTCAATGTGACCTTTCTGCAAGTCCACAAAGCACAGTCCCCAGAAGCATTTTAATTCTCAGTCAGGGAGATGCTGTGCCTGTTACGTGCCCTCCATCTTCATTTTATCTGCTGCAAGCCATGTGTAGCTGGTAAACTGGCATACCTCACTGCAGGAAGATACGTAGCTTTCAATAAAACAATGATCCACCAGTCCAGCAATTACTCTACCTGACAATCATTTCCATCTTCCTTTGTCTTTGCAGCTCCTGGATTTGAAGGATTTTCTTCCCTGTAGCATTGTTTGCAAATAACAAAACAGTACCGTAGTATTGTTTTGTTATTTGCAAATTTCTGTTTTCAAGGCTTTTAAATTTACATATTCCTGAGTACTTTCCCATTAAAAAGCTGATTTCAGGCCAGTAGATTTTGAACTTCCAATTGTACTTAGTTCTCTTGGATGGTCCCTTGTCAGTGCATCAGTAACCACAGGATGAAAACCACTGCTTTTAAAGAGATCAATATCCCATCCCTCTCTCTCTAAATAAACCAAGGTGCTTGGAGCTGTTACTTCAAGGCAGCATTTTCAGACCTTGCATGATTTATATTCTGAGCCCTCTGTTGTCCCATTTTATCTGTTTGCCTCCTCCAGCATCCTTTCCATACCAATGACACCAAATTGAGCACAGCAGGGTAGCGATGGTGTCACCACAGCTGAAGCCAACAGTCTATAGCTCCCTGTCTCTGCTCCTTGTTCACAGACACGCACAGAGGGACTTTGTTAACTCTTACAGCTGGACCCTCTTACTTAAAATGTACATCAAGTAAGCCTGTCACAGGCCCTGCTTTCCAAAACTGTCCTTTCCCTCACCACAGGCTGCTTCTTACTGATTTTTCTATTAGCCAAACACAAAGGCCTACATAACGGGCAGTAAACAGTCCAGTAATCTGGATTTCCCTAAGGAGCCCTTCCTTAGTAATTCATTATTCTATGTATTCCTGTTTCTTCTGCAAATTTTATCAGCAATGATTTTCCTGTTTCCTTCCAGATTATTGATTAAAATATTGAACAGCCCTTGCACTGAAATCCGTCCTTCAGGGATACAACCAATATCATCTGCATTCACACAGTGGTCCACTTGAACAATTATCTTTTGAGATCTATTTTTTGGTTCATTTTTAATCCATTTAACAGGACTTATTGATTCCTAGATCATGCTTATTTTAAAGAAGAGGTACTTTAGAACACAATGGAAACCTTATTCATTTGGGAAAGTGCATTCATTCTAGTCCTGGAAGCCTGGGGAATTGATGTTGACCATGGGGCTGACAACATAGCATTTCTTTGTGGTTTTTTTCCCTACTATTTCCTACCACAATTGTTTGCTGTTCAAGAAAAGTGAATTATGAAAAAAACGACCTTTATTTCAAAGATGCTGTGTTTTATATCTTCTTCAACCCCCTGTTCTACAGAGGGACTTGCCATCTCATTGGTAGTGGTTGTTGATTACCACTAGGGAGCAGCGTCTCATGCCTGGTGTCCAGAGTTACTGCCAGAGAGTTCCAGGGCTATACTCGAATCTCTTTGTTTTTAAAAGGATGCTAGGAGGAAAGTGTGTGATTCTCCAGTTCAGTGCTTTCGAGATCATCCAGTCTTCCTTCAAGGACAGAATCTTTACAAATGCTATGCATGAGTTAGCAGACCAGTGCACAACAAATTGTATGTCTTTAGCTGCACATAACTCCAGGTATAATGCTCATGCAGGCAGAATTTGCTTTGTTGTGCGGTGGATAAGTCTCTTTTGGAGAGAAGGCAATTGAAACTGAACCTTTCAAGCATGCTGAGGATCCAGGAAAGGCTTTATTCTGAAAAAGTATGATTGGGAGAATATCTAGTTTTAAGATTTGAGGCACAGAGAGTTTGTGTATGTAGGTTTTTGTAGTATTTGCGACCAAAACAAGCCTCAACACCCAGCCAGCTGTGTAACAGAGAGCTTGCCCTAACTCTTTCTGAGAAATCAACCACACATGTAAACCAAGTAACCTGTCTAAACCAAAGAATAAATTAATACAAGAGTATCAAGGAAATTTCATTCTCCTCTCCAGGAATGCCTGCAAGGCACAGGAGCCCAAGAGATGTACTTGTTCATAACTCATGTCACTGCTTGCTGGGCAGGTGGATCACTGCCCAGCCTCCATGCACAGACCACTCCAGGGACTAGTCTGGAACAATTCAGTGAGAAAGAGGGGTTTATCATGACATTTCTCAGACATGTCAGGGCAGTCCAATGCAGCTTTAGCAGTGCACTGCATCTGAGAAAAGGATGAATCCAACTACCAGCTAACTGGAAAAGGAGAGAAATGAAAGGACACATTGCACAAAGAATAATAGGTATCCCAGCACAGAGCAAGTTGCAGGCAATTGCAATACCTGAATATACATAGCATATGTATAAATATCTGTTCAGCATATTGGAGAAGACCACATGGAAGCCTGCTTGGCAGATCATGCAAAGGAGTAAATTGTTCCCTGTGTCTAGACAGGCTTTTTAGGAACTGCTGGAAAGGAGGAGATAGTGATAGACATTCAGTTGTGGTTGAAAAAGGAGTGGGTAAGAAAGAAGATTCTTTATGTAAAGTCTATGGCTTTAGACAGCATAATCTTTGGAAGTGTTTCCAGGAGTACATTCAGGGCCAGTCAGAGATGTGGAAAAGCAAAGCCTTAATGAATAGCTGAGTAGATGGCATAAGGAAGGTGTGAGGAGGAGATGTTCAGTTTCATCATAAACACTCAAAGGATTGACCATGCTAATTCACCACGGAAGTGGGCTGAGCTGTCAAACAGCAAATCAGAAAACTAAAAAGTAGAAAAAGCAATGAAGTTCAACAAAGATTCTCTTTGCAATGTTGTGTCCGTGAAGGTGAAGTGAGAGAAATTGCACCCTCAGAAAAGGATAGAGTAGAAGCTCATGGAAAAGGAAAGGAGATGTTTGGAAAGATATCAATTCTCATTTAGGCAGAAAATGGGCAATAGGAAATTAAATCATAATATATAGGTATGTGCATACATTCATATATACATGCATAAATATACACACATATTGTTGTCAAATATCGGCCATCTTAGAAATGTGTGGAAACTGAAAACATAGTTTTAAGTGAAACTACTAATAGACTGTAGCAGAAACTTGGTAGAAGAGTGATAATTAATAGAGTGCTGAAATGTCACAGCAGGTGACTACTTGGCCGCAAGCAACATGCAAGAGTCAGTTCAAAAGAGAAAGGAGGATAGGATTAAACAGCAGGGTAAAACATGCTATCAGGAAGAGGAAATAAGTTCCAACGGGGACAAAATGAGGACAACAGGAATCCTTCTGGTTAGTCAGTTATGAGCAGGCAGGACAAAAATCTTGGAGAAGTAACATGCCAGGGGCATATCTTTTCACTCCACTCATCAGGAGAAGGATGCTCTGCACAGACTGTGTAAAAATTGTAGATGGTTGCAGAGATCAAGGTGAAAAGATAAGGGCACAGCAGAAAACTAAGTACACTTGTCATGTCTATATTCATTCAGAATGAGCTCTCTGAACTGAGGTTCACAGTTCATTTTCTCTTGGGATATGCTGGAGGATCTGTGTCTGAATAAACCTATAGAACAACCTCTTAAAATAAAAAACAAAGAAGTCTTCATGAATGATGCCATCCAAAACTTCAAAAGGAGCCCAAGTATGAAACTCCCACATCAGTTACTGTGGTGTGAGTGCTACCATCTACAATCCCAATGGGGGAATGATGGGAGGCAGGTAGGTAAGGTGTGTTTTGAAAGACCTGTGGAGGCAGATGTTGTGGGCAGTGCAGGTTAGAAATTCTCCTGTCCATGCTGAGCAATACAAGATAGAATTTATTGATACAACAAATAAGACAAGAGTGCTCGGTTTTTGTGGAAGGAAGTCATGTTTCACTGATCTGTGAGGGTTATTTTGGAGAGCCACTGAATTTGTTTGTGAGGAAGATCTAGGTTTTCTTAGAATCTAAGGAATCTCTTGACTGTATTTGTTGCATTCATAAATTCTATCACTCCCTACAGGATTTTGGAGAACCTAGGCTTTGATAGGCTAAAAGCAAAAATGTATTGCCTACCTAAAGAACAGGATAAAATAAAGGAAAATGTAAGTGACAAAAAAGTCAGAATTTACAATATACAGGTTGCAAATGAAGCAGATCTATACAGAAATGCATATTGCACAGCTTGTTTGCAGATGATTATCAGAAGGGACAGTTGCCTAATGAGGCAATCAACTTTGGCAAGCACACAGAATTGGGGTAGTAAAACAAGTGGTGTTGAGAAGGGTTGTAAAAAAATCTCAAGAAGAAAACAACATAAGAAAATGTTGTAGATTAATTCTGGTATTTAATACAAAGCAGTTGTGAATTCTACAGTTTCCCTAAAAAACAGATTATTGTGTTACTGTAGGCTGTACTGCAGAAACATTTATTCAGCAAAGAGTACAAACAGAAGATGGAACTAATGTTAAAAGTTAGTAGATGGGAAGACAACTACATCACTATGTTAATCCATACGTGCCTAAGATACCCATATCTTGAATACCAACTCCAATTCATTCATCACAGAAGAATTTTGTGCAGCCAAAGGAGCACCACGGGAATGAGCGGGGTGTGGAAAGGCTGCAGCATGCCAAGTGATTAAATATAAGCACTTCTTCCTGAGAAAAGCTGGCTGAGGGTGAATATGCTAGAGCTCATGGTCACCATGATGTGTGATGTCCAAACCCCAGGGAAATGAAGTTTTTAGTGCAGCAGCAGTGGGAATGGATCCCATGAGAGGAAAATCTGTTTGGGATTTCCAAGCTGACAGAACTCGCTTTGAATCTGAACTTTGTCGTTGCAGAACTGTAAGTTACTTGGCTCTATATGGAGAAGAGAGATGAGGGCAGTGAAAGATGAGTGAAAGAAGTTTCTAAGGAATCTGTCTCCAGTTGCTGAGGACAAACAATTCCCTGAAAGCCAACATGCACTGTTGTAGGGATACACTCATTTCTCAGGAAACACACTTCTGAGACTGACACTTCAGCACAGTTTTCTTATAAATTTTTCCTTGCTTCTAAACAAGCATCAGGACTGATATATAAAGATCTTGAACAAATTGTGCTGAACTGCCAGATCTCACACTCATTATCATCTGAGTGGCAGCATTTGGAAATGGCCTCCCACTGTGCCAGATACTGCACAGACACAGAAAAGAAGGGCAGCCTTGCATTGCTCTACAGTAATTTCTCCTCATTGTAGATATTGAGGATGATGCCTTAGTTTTAGCTCTCATATTTTCCAGGTTCTGTACTGATTAGTATGTAACTCTGAACTTCATATAAAGTGTTAGCAAGTCCTCTTCACAGTTTAGTTGGACAAAACAATCCTTTTCTAGCCTGAGAACCAAGGACACCGTTGTAGCTTCAGGGCAAAAATGTATAAACAACAGTGGATTGAGGAGAGCAAACTGGGAGGATGGGACTTCACAATCTGAAGCTTTAATTCAACAATTAACCCCAATGTGTAAATGAAAAGAATTACAACACCAATACTGTCCTTAATAAACAGAGGAGTCCTGGACACACTCCAAGAAGGAAATCTTAAAGGGACAGAAACAGGCTGTCCCTAGGTGCCAAAAGATGAACCACTGGGGAGGAAGACTGGCCTGGATGAACAGAGAGCTTTTGCAGGAACTCATGGAAAAAGAGGGTTCATGACCTTTGGAAGAAGGGGCAGACAACACAGGAAGAGTACAAAGATGTTGTTTGGTCACGTAAAGAGAAAATTAGAAAGGAAAAACTCAACTAGAACTCATCTGGCCACTGCAGTGAAAGATAATAAAAAGTCTTTTTATAATAGATAATCAACAAAAGGAGAGTTAAGGACATCTCCATCCCTCTTGGATGTAAAGAAGGGAATTTTGTAGCTAAGGATAAGGAAAAGACTCAGGTACTTAATGCCTTTTTTACCTTGTCTTTAACACTAAGACATGACATCCCCAGAGCAACCACTCCCCTCAGCTGCAGAGTAGTAGGTGAAAGCAGACAGAGATAGGGAGCAGGATAGACCCCTGCAATCCAGGAGGAAGTTGTTAGTTACCTGCTGGTAAGGCTGGACATCAGGAGGAATTTCTTCATGGAAAAGGTTATTAAGCATTGGAATGGACTACCCAGGGAGGTGGTGGAGTCATCATCTCTGGAGGCATTCAAGAAGTGACTGCACATGGCAGACAGTGCTGTGGTCTGGTTGACAAGGTGGTGATTGGTCATAGGTTGGACTCAATGATTCTGGAGGTCTTTTCCAACCTAAATGACTCTGTGATTATAGGACCTTAAGGCTGGAAAAGATATTTAATATAATCAAGGGCAATCACTGACTCAACACCGCCAAGTCCACCTCAAAACCACATACCTTAGTGCCACATCTATGTGTCTTTTAATGACCTTCAGGGATAGTGACTCCTCCACAGCCTGTTCCAGTGCTTAAGAATCTTTTTGCAGAACAAATTTCTCCTACTATCCAATCTAAACCTCAACTAGTACAGCTTGAGGTCATTTCCTCTTGTCCTATTGATTTTGAATTAGAGATTGACCCCAATGTTGCTGCCACCTCCCTTCTGGTACCTGTAGAGAGTGATAAGGTTTTCCCTGAGCCTCTTTTTCTCCAGGCTAAACAACCCCAGTTCCTTCAGCTGTCCCTCAGTCTCATAAGACTTGTGCTCTAGACCACTCACGTTTTTTGCCCTTCTCTGACAACCATCTCTTCAGTAGCACCTCGTTCTGCCTTGAAATAGCCATGGCTTATATTTCATTCAATCTGCAAAATGGAAAAAGGCAGTGCCTAAATGGTCGCAGGAGAAGTTTAGCAGACAAAACAATCTCAACAAACTGGATAAGCTGTTCATTAAATACTAAGAAGCCATACTTGAGCTGCACAGAGTGGATGGGCAAGTCCTGCCTCAAAGCCAGGTTTCCAGAAGGGATCTGTACCTAAATGCAGGTTACACTGCAGAGACTCATACCCTAAAAGACATTAATTCAGTTTAAAAAGGAGTACCCAAGACAGGAGGCCTTAAAAAGCTTCTTAGATTGGCACCTGACAGGGTACACACGGTTACAGCTGCCCTTGTTCTGATGTATCTGGTGACCCAGCTGTGTGGACCTGCTGCATGACCAGTGTCTGAGGGGCCAGACTTACTGACAGCACAAATTTGTAGAGCATGATCATAATGGCTAAGACTCAGGATGAAAATGGCCAGAAAAATCCTCATTTGGAGTCTTGGCCTTGCGAAAAGTGACCAAGGATTAAGTTGGAATCAATAGTGCTTCCCCTACGCCTTCTCTCTATCCATAAACATTCTGAAATAAAGAAGGTATCAGAGGAAACCCGGAGAGATAAGAGCTATTTTCCCTTTACTTGTTTTCATCAGACTGTGTAAAACCACTCATTCAGTATGTGTGTTTTTCATTCAGTCTGTGTGTTTTTCTTTCAGTTTTGGTGCTCTTCTGGGCTGTGATCTGTGCAAATTGGTGCTCTTCTGGGCTGTGATCTGTGCAAATTCAGGACATTAGCTTCCCTCCCATGGAAGCCAGAATTGTAGCTCTTCTCTTGGGACCACACCTCCAAACACCTTCAGTCTCCTTACAGACCTATTTTTATGGACAGCACTCCATCCATCCAGCCTGTGACCTCCTTTGCCACGGGAATGTGAGAAGAGCCCAGCTGACAAAGGTGTCCAAAGAAGAAGAGGTAAAGCAGAGGTATGTTACATTTTGGAGAGGAGAAAAAAAAGAGAAGGCATAGGACTGAGGAAGTTTTCTTGCTGTGCCTTTCTCAGCCAGTAAACATGTGGGATAGGCCAAGTCCCTTGTAAACAAGACACATAAAGTCAGAGTTCAATCTCTGTTCTCATAAATGACCTTTGGATATTTTGTTTAGTAGGTAACACTAAAGGAAGTCTGAATATCTGTCTTCCCAGAGAGACTTGTGGCATGGGAAAGTTGTAGGAAAAAGGTACTAAATTACTGAGAAAAACACAGCAAAACAAATCCATGAAGCAAGAAAAGGAAATTTGACATATACAACAGTTTGGGTGTATCACCAGAATGAAGAGGTTTAATTCCTCCACAGGTACAACTCCTTCACAAGGAAGTACAAGTATGGCATAAAACTCCATGGGTTGAAAAGGCTGTAGTTTCTTTATGGAAAACCCTTCATTTAGGGTATGACCACACACTGTAAATTTGAATGAGTTGAATGAGAGACAGCTCACGCACCAGCCTCAGAACAAAGTCTGGAAGGGAAAAATAAGAATGAGGGACTTACTGTGTTTGAATTAAGTGGAGTAAATGACAACCTAGGAACAGATGAGATAAATATGAAAGTTATCACCTCCTTTGGTAGCCTGAATTTTACATACATGTCAATTTTCAGAAGGGATATGCATGGTAGACAATGATCTGATTAAAAATGCAGCAACAACAAAAAATGCTAATTGCTGGCCATTTTTACCAGTTAATTCCTTAGGTATAAAAAGTGTAGCTGAGAGGTTCAGCCAGGAGATGGAAGAAAATCCAATATCCAGTCATTACAATGGTTGTCTTGGATGGCATCCAACATGCAAGTTAAAGTTTTCTGTCCTAACTGTAGGAGACAAATAGTGCTGCAGTTGCCCTTTCTTGAGTTTGATCTCAAGTGATACCTGTCACTGAAGACACCCTAAGAAAGGAATAGGGCAGCCTTTGAATCTTCATATCAGACAGAAGAGACTTTATCAAAATTTTCCCAGACTCTGCCTTCCAATAGATGATGACACAACCAGTCTTATAGCTGAGAACTAGCCTGGGTATGCCTTGTCCACTTTTAGCCTGTGAAACCCTGTCTGCAGTAACTGATAAGATGGTCAGATGCCAGGCCAGGAGTCGGAATTGATGATCCTTCTGGGTCCTTATTAACTCACCATATTCTGTGATTCTGTGATATTTGCTGGTGTTACATACAGGCTAAGGTCATGCAACCTTTTGTGGGCCTGAGACAGGCTGTCGGATAAAACAAACAGCCAGCACTTTTGAATCAAACCTGGATAGTGATTTAGCATTTCAGGAGTTTAACACCTTCAACAAGACCTTTGACATGCTTAGAAGCAAAGCTGAAAACAAATTTGAGCTACCTGTCCAAATGGCACAGCCTGCTGACAGTTTCAGGCTGATTCACATCACTGCACTGCTAAGTTAGCCACATCAAGCCATTATGAATCATATAAGGCCAAAACTGTGAGCTAGTGGAGGTTCTTCCAGCTCCGTGGCATGTTTGACTGCTGAATCTGTTTGACAAATGAGCCTTTGAAGGCCCTGTTGCACCATGCCATAAAGGCAATTCAGACAGCAAACCTGAAAGCAGTATTTTGGAGAGTGCCTGCACAGGGTCCTGCACAGCAGAGTAATTCCCACCCTATCAGCAGCAGGAGCTGCTGAGGGAAGGGGTTTTCTGGAGCTTGGATTCTGCTGCTTACAGCCCATCTCCCCTGCACTTCCAAGGGAACCAGGGTGCTTACTTCTTTGTAGCATTAGCAAAGACCAGGATCAAGGAATGTCATAAAAATCCTTAAATTTCTGTAGCTGAGTCACTGCAATTCACCTCTCAGAGTCCTAAACATATTTTTAAAAGCTCTCCCAGAGAAAATGGCTGATCCTGGGTTAACTTCAATTGATTTATTTAGAGGTGCAAACCACAGAATTTAGCAAAACCACTGAAAGTGTTTTTACAGCCAAATTTGCACAGAGTCCATTTTAGTTGAATTAGCACAATGGCTGCATATCGAAAAGGTCAAAGAATGAAACAAGAAAAATGTCGGAACTTATTCACAAACCTAAGTATTTCTTTCACTCTGTTAGACACACGTGTGTCTATGCATTTGCCAGGTACTATGTTTATAAAGTCAAGAAAGAATTTAATTGCATCCATGCAAGGACAGATGGATTTCATGAAAGCTGGAATCAAAAATTTGAAATAGTCCCCTTATATTTTTAATTTGAGCCCTCAGTATCAGTGAAAGATCTTCTAAAATGAGTCTGCAAGCATTTTGAAGGATGTTGCACCATAACATGATGCATCTTTGTTTTCCTAGCAACCCACAGTTGTGCTATTGCATATCACATGCTGGCTTGAGGAAACTCCTGAGAAGTGGGGGAGGTTTAGATCACCACTGACTATGGACAAAGTCCATGAAAGAGTGATGAACTGATAGTCAAGTAGCAAACTGTCATTCATTACTGAATCAATGGGAATACAATTTCAGCCTTAACACAGAGCAAGGCTCAAATCTCACCTGATTTGATCCTTTACAGAGATCTAGATGACTTAACTGCTCTTCCATTGCACTCTGTTAGCAGTCAGGGGGAAAAAAGGGTTGTGTGCCTGCAAGATTTGTGTTCTTAGCATGTTATCACTCAAGTTCTCAAAGGATAAGGAAGCACAGTCTATGATATTGCTAGGAGCTTATAATTCCTTTCTGGGCTGAAATATATATTTTTTTCTTTTGTCCCAAATGCCTAATTCAAGGTGATATCTCCACAGCCCACCAAGAGTTGCAGATGTGTTCTTCAACTTGGGACCACAGAGGCAATGGAAACAGCTGGATTTCTGCATTTGTTTGCTCAGAGCAGTAATCAATTAGATGAAAATGCAATTTTTCCACTTGTTTTTCTTATTCTGGAAAAGTGAAGAAAGAGAATAGGGGGTGTTTAAATCCTCACAGAAAGTCATCAAACTAGCAGAAACACTAATGAAGGCAATTTTTTCACAATCCTAGTTCACTCTCCAAAGAAGATTCTAAAGGATTTCACTCTACATAGCACTGCTACTCTTCCCCATTTTGTCCCCATACACTGTTTTGTCTCTTCAACTGGCCCTTAACTGCCAGCTGGGCAGGTGACATAAGCTAATGAGGCAGCCCACAGGGCACCTGGTGAACTTAAATCACAGTCCCTTTTACAATGGATTACCTACCCAAGATTTAGCCTCCACAAGACATATGGAAATTTAATTCTCTGAGACATTGGTGAATACCTTCAATGACTATTATAGAACGGAGTGACAGCAAACTGCATATTTTTATATCCCAGTTCTTGATAAATACCAGATCAGGGTGTTTTTTGAGAAGACAGCTCCTTCTTGAAAGATCCATTTTCTGATACTTAAGAATTCTGACAAGTGAAAATATTTAAGAAAAGAGAAAAGAAAAACAAATTTCAGTGCTCTCAAAGGTCTCACGTCCACATTGCAACAAACGCTGTAAGTATGGATAGTGAATGCAGAAATTTCTGACAAAGGGTTTCTATTTTTATTCTCAGCCATACTACTTTATGGTTGGAACAAATCAATTTTCCAACTCACTCTACAAATAACCTCTCCTGCCTGCTGTCATCTTCATTTGCCCTCCAAAGTACAGAACTAGCTGGAAGTCTGCAGAGTTCCCAGCAGCAAGAATGCATTACTTCTTAGTACTTGGTTATTGTGAAGGTGAGCTGAATAGAAAGAGCTCTGCTCCAGGTGACATTAGTCACTGTCAGCTTATTATGGGTGTGAAGCATTGCAGAGGACAGCCCCTGATGGGAACAGGCTCCTGGATGCTTTTAGATGCCAGTCATGATGTCATCCTTCATGGCTGAAGGATGGTCCCTTTTACTTCAGGAAATCTGATACTGTATGGGCAGACTTGTATTCTAGAAACACATGGAAAATTATCAAAAATGGAGTTTCTTTCCAGAGAAAGTGGTTTTCTCTACCTCCAGCTGGCTTCCTTAGATGATTCCAAGGCTTTAACACTCAGGGAACCCCACAGCACACTTTAACTTTACAAATGTATCTACACCACATACCCTTGCAATACTCACGCTCTTAGAGTAGGGCAAGGAAGTCTGTCTGCTCAAGGTGCTGAGTTATTTCTCTATTCTTTTCTCCCTGAGAAAGGCTGTGCCTATCCAGGTACACTGTTATTAAAAATGCCTCATCTGGGGACTGAAATCTACTCCTGAAAATAACAGGTACAGTGCCATTTCTCATAGCAAATGTCAAGTCACTTAGTGTTTCTTTGTAACACCCTCTAGGGCTGAAGTGTTGTTTTCTTTTTTACCAGAGATGGCAAATGCATCACACTCCTTAATTTCAGGACTGTCATTGAGGGAGACAAGCAAAGCACAGGAACTGAGAAGAATGCTCCTTTTTCATACTCCCAGTGCACACATTGTTGTGTGCAGAGTGCTTCTCTGCCTACAAAGGGAGCCATGCCAGACAGTTTATGCTTTAGCTTGCACTGTGGAACAGCTCAGGCCTTTGCTTTGGCATAAAGAAATAAATCATCCCATGGTGTAACAGAAGCGAACCTTCACAAATTCAGACAGGAGGACCACGAGAAGAGGAGGGGGCATGAAGAAGGCAAAAGCATTAATTGTATCCTTTAAGAGGACACTATACCTCTCCTATTACATGATCTCTGCCTGATGGCTTTAGCTGGTTTTTCTGGAACTTTGGCTGCCCAGGAAGTAACTAATAAAGGCACATCACACAAATTTTTAATGTGCCAGGGTTTTAAAACACAACTCTTACAACTCTCCTCAGTTCCCTTCCATACCCATTGCAGCCAGTCAAAAGGAGGGGACAGTGGCCCCTGACACAGAGTGCAAAGAATACACAATAGCAAAACTTACAGAGACAGACACCTGTGCAAATGATAGTGTATTCTGGAAAGACAGAGGTCTTTTACAATTTTCCCTGAGTTTTTACCAGCATGTTCAATCTCCAGATTGGCAGAGCATAGTGGCATACCAGAGAAAGGTTCCTTGTGATTGTTGTGGCAGACATCAGACACAGAAGGCCATCAGGACCAACATGTCTGTGGATGCTGGTTTTGTTCCTAAGACACCTGAAGTATGTGTAACACTCATTTTCACTGTGTCCTGGCCAGGGTCAGATATCTGTCACACGTGGCTGTCCAGAGGGCTCTTAGGGTACCAGTTCTGAAGCATGGTTTCTTCTGGCTGCTGAAATGGCAACACAATTCCTCTGCAGTTTCTAGTGCCAGTCCTCTAGAGCATGTCCGGCAACAAATGAGCTCATATGACTTGAAAATCAGGATGAAATACCTCATCAATTTGAAATCCATTCTTCTGGGGTACTTGTCTGGATGTAAGAAAAACCCCTCAAAACCCCCCCTTTGTTTTTTTAAATCATTGACCTCAGAAAAACCAGTGGATAAATTATATTTTTTCCTATGTCAACTGTTTGTTATCACAGGAAATGTCCTCAGAGTCAGGACTAGCTGTTTTTTGTGTTTTATCTGTGCAGCAAATTCCATTTAGTGAAATCTAATGCCAAAGCTCTAAGATCTGCATTCCTGGGTAATGACTGTTTGGGGGGCATTGTCTTTGAATCAGGAGCAAACACAAGCTGATAAAACACTTGTTGGATTATTTAGTCATGCCATCTTTTGCTGGATAGCTAACACACACATACAAATCACTAGAGGCAAAAATATTTCCTAAGTGGAACATTGATGATTCCTGAAAGATAAAGCAATGGTCTCAGGCAAGAAAGCAACTCTACTGGTGATTAAGCTGTTCCTGACATACATAACAGCCTGAACAAGATCTCCTTCTGCCCCCTCAGAGTGAAAAATCTTGTTTGTCCACGGCAATGTTGTGCAGCAACGCACAGGGGGAAAGAAAACATCACCCTATTATGATATCTTCTCAAAAATTGAACTGTGGCTGATTCTTCATGGCCATGCACCATGTAATTTTGTAGCAGCTATTTTGTTTGCCATCTCGCAGGAGTCTTCTCCCCATCTGTAGAAAGAGATGGCAGGGCAAGCTGGGGCATGACATCTTCTTGCTCTTCTCAGGGACCAAATGTCTGACATGATTATCAAGCCTAAGAGACTTCTTGTTAGGAAGGTACTGCACTGCTTGCTGCCCTCAGACACCACACCTTGCTACACTTCTCAAACTGGAAACTCACCTGTGCCACATTAGTGACCAGAGGTGAAGGGCTTGTCTCTTTTTCCTCACTTCTCCCTCTTGTATGCTGTTGAGGATACCAGAGAATATATACACTTAAGTATCAAATCTACTACTAGCCTGGTAGCACAACTCTGTAAAGACTCTCTTACAGCATTGCTGTTTGTAACAGAAATACAGCTTTTGTTGTTTCTAGCTTAAGTTGATGAGCTTTTAAACATCAGCATCTTACCTGCTTGGGTGCAAAATATGGCTTGTTCACATGATTTGATTGACCAAATAGCAATCCAAACTGTTGTATTTGCTCAGACCTAAGTGTTTGGCCACTATTATTTTTGCAGTCCGCTTATAAATGGATGCAAGGGCCAGAGCTGTCTAATAATTGTTGAAATGCTATAGCAGCACAAATGCCATGATGATTCTGGGCCTAATGGTGCTCGGGTTACATTATTGATACCTACATGGTCTAGATCCAATTCTGAAACAACAAGCAGGCTGTTCAGTTTTGCTAGCCACTAAAGAGTTAACTACAGCTCACACAAACAGACAACAGAAAAACTTTTTCCAGAATGGGAAAATTTTATGCTTCTCAATCCAAGATTAGACCAGGCATAGTCTTCTTCAGCAGTCTGCCTGACTGCGGTACATGAGGTCAGTCAAAAACAGAAAACTGCCCTTTGGTTTCTTTTACAAACAAACTATGTTTTCACAGATCTTCTCTGAGTTGCCAATGCTGAAACATTTTTATATGACAAGAGATGGAAAACCATGGATTACAGCAAAATTTTAGTCTGCAATATCCATTAATTGACTACTTTTTCCTGAAGGCCCCAATTTTCTCTTAAACAATGGCTCAAGTGCTATCATTTGTCTGAGGACATCTCTGCTCTGGTGGAGTGGTTGAGGACACTCCACATGGTGGAGTGATTGCTCGGGTCTGCAGAAACAGCTAAGCAATAGACCTCTGACTCTCCTCTGCTTTCAGAACAGATGCAGAGACTTTCCAAGGTGATGAATAGAGACACTTTAGCACCAGAAGAAAGAGGACAAGCTTACAGCTGTTTAAGCCTGGCACAAACAAGCTGCACAGGACTAGAGCAGAGCTGGAAAAAGGTAACTTCTCTCTGGATCTCCAGCATAAACACTTGTCCAGCTCCTAAACAGAGTGCTCCTGTCTTTGCACAAGAGAGCACAGTCCTGTACTGAGCAGCCACAGACACATGGCAGCAATATGGGATGAAGGAGAGAGCAGCTCAGATCCTTGCATTGATGGGTCTGTACCAGGTATAGGGCAGCAACTTTGCCCTTCCTTTCTCAAAGTGAAAATCAGCACTTCATGCACTAGCTTACTGATTACCCCAGTGCAAGGCTTCTGCAATTTTTCCTGCTGGAGCTGCTCATTGCAGGGTGCTGTAGGCGCCTTAGCTCTTTTAAGGTCAAAGGCTTTTGCAAATAGACCTGCTGCAAGTTGAAACTTGCAACTGTGCATCCTGCCTTCTACTTGCAAGTCAGTACTTCCCCCCCTCCCAAGATGCTGTGGGTGTGTTTTGCAGATCCTCTGCTGGAGTATTCTCTTTTTGTTGTTTTGCAGCTGTTCTCATGATCTTGCAGCCTTGACCCTGATGTGCTGGGCTCCCTCAGAAAGTGACTGCCACAAATCTGAGAGTTCTGCCTGCTTTCCCCATTTTTCCCTGCCTGTGGTTGCTTTGATTCATACTTGGGAGCCTGTTTTATGCACAACAACCAGGTAGTGTGCAGTCACTCCTGAGCAAGGGGTGTTTTAGAGTGTGCAGCATCCCATAAGCAAGGAGTACTAGGAGGGACTCTATGTGACTGATAAAAAACTCTGTGATTGTTGTGGTGAAGTATTACAGGGGATCATCTACTGCCCTGAAGATAAAAACAGGAAGAGGACACTTGACTCTCCATTGCCTCTCTCCCAGCTGGCTGCCAGAGAACTTTTTCCTGCTTTTCCTTTCTTTTCGTCTCGTTCAAATATTTTTCTCCCCTCAAAGTAACATCTGCCATAACAGTCAATGCTTGTCAACAGCTACAGACCCTGCTAATAGCTGTGTCCCTGTCTCAACGTGCTTTGTGCAACATGTTCTATGTTGTATAAATGACAAAGCCAGGGAAACGCCGGTCCTTGGGTAAGGACTTATCCAGGAGACACTGCATTCATCGCTAAGCATGGGCATGAAATGAGTTTCAGTTCCTCTGTGCTGCCAGCAGAGTAGCAGGTATAGTCTGTGAGACAGTAGGGGATCTCACTATGTGAACAGTTGTGCTGGGAACCCCAGTGCCTAGATCAGTCAGATTGGGATGCCTGAATGTCCTTAGGAGATTGTATGTGCCTGGCTGAAGGACTACCAGGCAGGCAATCTGATGGCCAGAAGTTCTAAGCAGCATTGTCATGCCCATGATAGTGGTAGCTGATGTGGGTTGCTAAAGGAGATGCAGTAACACAAACCAGTTCTGATTGCTTTTTAAATGTGGCCCAGTAAATCTGCTGGAAAATAATTGATCAGCCAAAGATAATTTACTACAAGAAGCCCACAAAACATTGCCGCTACCTTTGCTATGTAGGGGCATCGCTTGCTTCACTTATAAGGAAGGCTCATGTTTGGGAATGTAAGTATCCAGCTGGAAAGAGTGAAGGCTGCTGGGCAGCAGCTACTTTGTCTGTTTGAATGCATACCACTATTTTGATGACCTCTGTTGCCAGTTTTACTGTGATTATGGTTTAATTGTTCATATTTTGTCATAGGTGCTTTTCACGGATTAGGCACTTGTTTTCCACACTGTCATTAAATCTATGCTGTGGCTCCAGAGCTCTCTGTCCTTCTGCTGACCTGATGGATTGCTGAGACTAGAGGGTTAAGGTGCTGGAAGAGACATGATTTCAGAAAAAATAGGCAGCTTGTTCCACAGTGGGTAGGAACCTCTGAGGCTTCATAGGTGTCAGACAAACAAAGCAAACAGATGATGTCAGCTTCAGATAATGAGACAAAAAGGACTCACATCTGTTAAGAAATGCTCAAGGCCAGCTTCTGACACCCTGTGAGCCTCCTGACTGCCTTATACACGTGCGGACTTGGAAAAGATACCAGCAATATTTTCAGAAGGTGGTCCTGTGAGGAGGGAGTGGAGTGGTCTGGGCCCAAGTGCTACTAAAGTGCTAATGCTCCGGAAGTGCTGGGAGCCAGCATTGTCTACAGGATTAGTACAGTAATTAACAGGCTCTCTAAACACCTCTGAGCTTCCAGAAGTTTGGCTTTAATGACCTCACTCCAGAGGTCGAGGTTTCCTGGCTAGACTACAGCCAGTAGAGGTTATTTGAACTTTATGCAGTTCAGCTAGGTAGTACAATGATTTCAAAAACAGGAGTTCCCTCATCACAGCATTACAGCATTACAGCACAGGATATGCCTGTGTGTGTATCTGCAGTTTGTTACTGAGGCCAGCCTAGATTTCCAAGGATCCAGAAAAGCATCAGGCTAGCTTGGGAGTTGTTATGCCAGCACTGCCACTGGAACATGAAGACAGTCTCCAGGAATTCTCAGGATTCAAAGCAACATTCAACTGGCACTTCTCTCTGCACAGGTCTCACCTCTTCCACACTTCCCTCTGGCATTGTGGCAGGTCTGTGACCCATTCTGGGGGTGTCTTTTATTCTTCTCCCAGCAAATTGCTCAAACAGCAGCATGGCAGTGAAGTCACCTCAAGGTTACAGCTGGGTGGCCACTCTTTGATCAGATGGTGGACACCAGCTGAAGCATGGCTCAGGATCAGAGCATCCTGAAACCTGCCACTGAGCATCCATTGCCAGCTCCCCAGGGCAGGCAGGCAGCAGGTGGATTGTTTTTGCTTTGTGCTCCCCCTCACAGAGCCCCTCTGAGCAGACCTCCTCTCAGAAAGGAACCAGGTAATCATGGGTCAGACACCACCTGGTTTTGGATCTTAAAAGAAGTTGTCCCTGCTCTGACTAGGGGAGACAGCATTGCCAATGCTCCTGGCAGGGCTCAGAGCAGGCCTCTGCTTATTGCCTGAGAGAATCCTTCCCTCCCAGGAATGATCCCTTTCCCTCTCTTACTCTCTTAACCTTTGATTGATGGCTCTTTGTCCCAGACTATAATGTCCAGCAGGGTCTTTCTCTGTTTCATTCTCCCTGCCCATTTTTCTATCCCTTTCTCAAACCTCTTGGATTGCAGCAAGAAACACATACAGTGAAACTTGGGGCAGCAGACAAATGTGCTATTACCAGAGGGTGCAGGGGCAGAAGGCCCCATGCCCCCATGCTGTCCTGTCCTGTCCTGTTCCAGGTGCTTTCTCTGCCTTCTATCCATCCACAGGCAACGGTGAACATGGAAAGTGTGACTGGTCTAGGTTACAGAAGTCTTTCACTCCTTCTTAACCCAACTCCATAGTCTTTTCCTCTCTGCCTTTCCCGCTCTCTCTCTCCTCCTCTCCCCAGGCTCATCTCTTTGGGATGCCCTTCCTACATGGCTGTGGGGTAGGCTGGAGGAGCCCAGGGGGAGAGGAAATGAGCCAGCTCCTCCAGGTGCTGTCCTTCTGTCATGCTGTTGGGGTCTGCCAGCAGGACAGCTGGTACCCTCAGCTGTACAAAGCAGCCTGAGATACTTAGCACAGAGTCTGTCATCTTGTGCCTGAGGGTGAATGCAAGGAGAGTGAAGGGGAGGGAATACCTCGCCCCACTGTGCACCTCTCAGAAAGAAAAACAGGTTGTTATGATGCCAGAGCACCAACCATGTTATTGCTTAATTTGCCTTTCAGGCTTTTTGCAAGGCTTACATCATGGACTTTCAGTTCAGGCCCATATGTTATCAGCTGCTAAAAGGACTAATCCGAAAAATATCTGACACCATAACTCTCAGAGCTGCTGAAACAGTTTAAACAGATACACTTCTGTTAACACACACAGACACCCATAAAAATGCTAGTCACACAAGTAGGTAGATATTGTTCTGCCCCTGAAACCAAATATTATGTCCAATTTTGGGAGAGATGTCATCCTGAAACAAGGAAATAAATACAGGGTTTTTGAAAAATAGGAATAGACGAAAATTGCCTTTGAAAATCTAGGTCAAAATTGACTCCCTCACCTACCTGATCACATTCTCCATTTGATACTCTGGGCTGTAGAAAATGGCCAATGTTTGATTGATGCCTTGCATACAAGTGCAAGTCCAGCCCTTCAAGGTATTCACAGCTAATCCCAAAGACTGAGTAAAATTGTTTGGAGTCTGTGGCTCTGTCAGACTCCACTCCCACTGAGCCTGACATCATGGTGGATGAGATGTTGCATTTTTGTTGTTTCTTTGCCCTTCTGTTCTGTCACAAGTACAGGAGACTTTTTGTCTTTTTATAGGGGCTTGTGTCTTCTCTCTGGTCAGTACACTTGCTTTTTAACTCCTTTACTGTACACTTTCCATCCCCATTTGGGAGGTGCCACCAAGCTTCTCTGCTGTATTTGTCTTCCAGGCACCAGCTCAGGATATTAAGGTGATTAATCCAAAGGATGGGCTTGAATTCAGTCCTCTGAGGTGAAAAGGAACCCCTCTGCTGGGATTCCTGCTTGAAATATGTCAGCCTGGGAGCCAGATGACATGCATTTTCACCTATAAACTGGTGACCAGTCCTGGAAGGGAAGAGCTCTGTAGCTGGCTGTAGAGACTCTGCTTTGAATAGACTGGGTCTCTTCAAGGCTGAGAGGAAATACTCCTATCCACTTGAAGTGCCTCATCCTGAAGTCCCTCACCAAGAGACAAGGTATGGGCAGATGCAAGGCAGCACAGCACATGCTGGATAAAGCAGATCCATCCTTCCCAGGCGCTGGAGGGATGTCAAAAGAAATTCCATATTTGAAGAAGATAAGTGAGTCCAATCCTTCCAGAAGATTCCTAAAGGAGATGCCTTGGCCCAAGCTGAGTTAGTATCCTTTACTGCCTACCATTAAACAGCCTGAGAAAACTGACATGACTAAACAGACTAACACCTACTTTTCCACTTCCTCTCCTCCCTTTTAGTATGTCCTTTCTATATGAGACTTTGCAGCAAAGACCTTTGTCTTCTGGCCTTAGCATTACTGGGTTGAGTACTGAATCATTTGCACAATCCATGTGTGTGCTGTCTGCATTTATGCAGTCGGGACAGTGCCACTTGAGCAACACACACAAGAAAACAGTTACTATGGCTGGTAAACAGGTTAAATACTGTAGATGCAACAGATATCTTTCTAAAGATCTCATTAATTTCAGAATTAATCATCTGACACTGTTTAAAGACTAGGTACCTCCCTGCATAAGCCAGAATCAAGAGGCTACAGGGACTTAGTTGCAACAGAGATGGTTTTTCTTTTATTTCGTCCATAATTTCTGGAAACCCTCCCCTACTGCATTCATTTAGCCTTCAGCACACTTAATCTGAAATTGACTTTGCCTGCCCTCTTTTAAAAGCAGAGCTTTTAAATGCATGAATAGCACTGGGTAGGATAGATCAGCATTAAAGCGAGACCAGCAATCTGAGCAAATTTCTGCCTTACTCTCGTTGCCTACAGCAACACTGTCTACACATCCAGAAAATGACTTTCTGAGGGGCTGCACTTCAATGCACAGTTTGACTAAAAAAAAATAAAATTAATTAACCTTCTTGACTTTTACCTTGCTTGGGCTATTTCCCACTTCCAGAAGCATCTTTTATTTCTCTTCCAATTGCATGGAAACTAGAATGTAACTTAGCTCCCTCAACTGAAAAAGAAACCAGACAATACATTTCAAGATGATTAAGGCCTTTATGTTTCCTTTTTCTAAGTGCAGTTTCAAGTGAAAAACTCTTAGAATTGCAGATATGTCTTTAAGAGATGTTTTTAGTGAAAAAGTTGCAACAGCTAGGGAACAAGGGACTTTTCACTCAGTTTTTTTTGCGAATTAAGGTAGGGAAGCAATAGTGTCAATTCTTTAGAGCAGCCTCCCTTAGCATATTACCTTGAGTGGGTCAAATTGTCAATAGAGATAGAGTTTTTAGTAATTATAGCTACAACAACTAGGCTGGGCTCCTTCTTGTGAGAAGGGATACGGGTTCAATAACTGTGGGGGACACAGGTTGCTAATGGTGAAAACAATAGATCTGGCCAAGGGGCAAGGAGTGCCACTGAAGAACTGTCTGCCTTGGTCTATCTCCACATTTCACAGTGCCTGCCCTGGATTCAGTTTCACAGCTGTCCCTGAAGGTCCTGGTCAGGTGGACCACTCCTTTCCTTGTGACTAACATGAGAGGACTTCTCTGGCCACATACGCCAATTTGTTTTCCATCTTTGAATAACTGCAGAGAGATGATGGTTGGTGTCAGTTGGGTCTCTTTCAGCCTGAGACCCCTCACCACACGACTTTTGATAGTCTTAGAGTTCGTGTTTTTCCTAGCTTGGGCACCAAAGGAAAGTCAGAAGCTGTTTTCTGAGGTTTCCAAGGTTGTTTATTCTTTCTTATCTAAGGAATTTTTTCTCTAACAGAGGTCTGTGAAGCACGCTGGTGGGAGACACTCTGCCTACCCAGAGGGCAGGTCTTATCTTTTATACTATAAATTACATACTTAATGCTCACAATTACCTTCCAAATATGACTCTTCCATTGCCCTGTCCAGTTTTTCCCCAAACCAATCCAGAAGTGCCATGCTAACCCAAAAGATGGATACCATGAAGAAAACACACCACGCCCAAATTCTCCATCTTAGCTCTAAATTCCTTATCATACACAATTCTAAAAATCCACTTTTTTACCTTCTAACAATCTAATTTATACTCTACTTGTTTTTTGTGACTTGTAATTCTTCCTGCAATTATGGTAATTTTTTCCAGGGACTAAAATCCATCCCACAGGGGTATTGGGCATTGTGCCAAGGCCTTTGAGCCGCCCCCATCCTGTCCTGAGGCATCCAGGGAAGCTAGGGGAACACCCTGGACTCCCACATTTGGTGAGAACCTAGCTGAGCCTCAGGGCTGAGCCATGGCCCATCCTATAGGCCACGTATCAGAAGTGACAAAACTGGCAGTGCCAAAGTGCAGCCTGATAATTACTGCCAATCCTTGCATGAAGGCCACAGCACACCTTGAAAAACGCAGTTTACCAACTCACAGGGTTCTGTGGGGCAGCAAGAAAATGTTACCTGATCTGCTGCTAATCCCTCTGCAGGGACAAAACCATAGTCCTCGGAAGGAAAAGCTGCACTGGCTGGGATAAAGTGTGGCCAGACAGGAACGTTTTTTCTCAGAAGGTGCTTTGGGTGCAGCCACCCTAGAGTTAAGCTGAGTTCTCAGAGAAAAATTAGATGGGCAATAGATCAAAAAGCAGAACTTTGTCCCCACCCGAGTGAAAGGAACAGTCTGCTTTTTTCTAGTGTGCTTTTGTTGTCCAAGGTCAGAGCAGAATTAGAACCAAAGTAACCAGGACAGACATCAGACTGAGGATTAGGCTCTGCAGCTAGGTGGTGTTTTGGAAGATGAGTATGTTTCTACTCGGCAGCAGCAAGGATGCAGGAATGCTCTAGTGAGCACCACTCAGACGTGGCACAGGCTGCTGACTGGCACAGTGCCTGGGAGGCATGGTGGACAGCCATGTAATCATGCCCCAGCCAGTGAGTTAAGTCACTCTTTCTCCATTCGTAGAGTAAATGAGAAAAGGCTTCAGTTTCTGGAAGCCTACTGCTATTAATTGCTGAAAACCACCGTGATTTTGTTTCTGCTGTGGAGGGTCTCAGTGCCAGGAGGGAAGCAGACCTCTCCCTGCAGTGTGGCAGACTGTCTCACTATTTTGTTTCACGTTTATTTTCCTCCAGTCCAGATCACACATGGGGAGCTTCTGTCATGCTGCTTCTTGACATTGTGCATAATTGTTTGCAATGGACAAGAAAACTACTGGTTTTTCAACAGCAATCTTCTCTCTATTGAAGCTGGATAATACAATAGTCCCATGTTTTGTTCTTCCTTGTAGTACTTGCTCTTGATGGCCAGCAAATGAGTTCTGTTACCATAGGAGACAGGAGAGATGACTGCTGTGCACTGCCTCTCCAGAATTAGCTTTCTATGAAAAAATCAAAGTGCTTGTCCCATCTGGGGCCATTGCACTCTGACTGTAGACATGTGGGTGTTAGGGACATGAGGTCCACCTGTGGGCTCCAAACAGAGCTGCAAGTCCCAGCTATTCAGCCCAAAGGCTGTGCTGTCCCTACCAGGGGTGGGACATTCCAAAGGGTTGGACCCATGTCTAAATTTTCCTCTGTCTCAGCAGCAAGAAATTTATGTCACTCCTTTGCAGTTATGCCTTCTGAACTGTTCCTGCCTTTCTTCCCCAAAGGTCCTAAATACTCACTGCTGGTCAACTTCTTGCCGTGCTCCACATGGAAATATCCAAAGAAATTGTTTTGGTTTAATGTTTGATCTTCACTTGGGGAGGGAGTCCATGAGCTGCTGAACTGATTCCCTGTGGGGACCTTGCAGAGCCAATCAGCTACCTAGTTTGGAAGATTGACATTCAGTTAACCAATCAGCAGCTAGATGTGAAGATTGACACCCAATGAACCAATCAGAAGAGCAGGATACGCCTCTGTGAAAACACATTTAAGGACCGGCCGGTGCGACGGGAGGTCAGTTGGCTCTTGGCTTTTCCGGGCTATGGGGTGTCGGGCCTGCCCCATGCAGCCCGTGTGGCCAGGCTGGCTCACGGCTCGGCTGCATTACTGCTGCACCACAGGCCCGTCCGGGACTGCGCAGCCAAGTCGGTGTGACTGGGAGAGCGGAGTACGGCCATGGCTTGGCACGGTTCACAGTGAACTTGGTTTGTATAGCCTTTCTGCTGCAGGCAAAAGGACAAAACCAGGAGCAGCAGCTCTTCTCGTTTCGGGTGCTCCGCATGATGAAAAGTGCTGACAGGAGCTGGTGGCCAGCACGGCCCACAGGGTGAGCAGAGACCACAAGAGAGGCGTGGTGAGCATTTCCCCAGTGCAGAGCCTGCATGAGATCAACCTTTCAGCGCTGTAGAACTCTATAAAAACTGTTTCAGTTGATAAAGCTTGAGGACAATGAACCTACAGACACCAATTCTCTCCTGGATCAGGAAAAGAGTGAAGACACGTGGCGAAAACATGGGACACTGAGATCAGTAAAGAAGGAGTCAAGTTCTAGATGGGAGGGGATTGATCATATGCTGAAGTTCTTTCTTGTAGTGCTATAGTGAAGATATGTTTGATAGATCAGGCTTTGTTTTTCCCAGTAGTTCGTGGAGTGCACTGGGGGGATGCAGCATTCACCCACAGCCCATGAGAAAAGGGTACTCATGCTGGAGTGTGTGGGTGTCGAAAAAGCTGTAATCCAATGAGAAACTTGAACAGAGAGAGGTGAGAAACTTTGCCCCCAGGGATGGAAGAAGAAAACTTGTGTTCCAAGAGATAAAATAAAAGAACTTTGGTTTTTATGCTAGAACAGCTCATCCTTAAAATTGCACCCCCATTAGCTGACATGGCCCATCAAAGGAGCTGTGGGAAAGCTGCAATGCATGGGAGGGATTTTCACACTGCAGACAGATTTTCCTTTCCTGGGCAGCTGATTTGTGTGTCATTGAAGCCATGAGAGAGCTGGTTGTTGTGAAATCTCCATGGCATGGCAAGAGAGACTCCTTTCCATAAGTGAACTGAAGAAAGATTATTTTATTGGTAGTAAACTGACTGAAAGTTCCAGGTTTTCTCTTTATGTTGTCAATGGGAAAGAAAAACGAGTATGGGAGGAGGAGAAGTGTTCTGAAGGTTTATTTTGATTTTCTTATAATTTGAAAAATATTTCGTTAATAAAATTTTCTTTATACCCTTAAAAGTTTTGAGCCTGTTTTACCCTCCTCCCCCTAATCCATATCTCACAGTAAGAAATTGGTAAACAATTTCTAGTGGGTGCACTGGTGATTTGGCCAGCACTAGACCCACTACAGAGCTACTAGGCAGGCAATAGAAAGTGGGAGTAGCAGAGAGATGATCTTTGCTTCCCTGGCTTTGAAGCTGGCCATGGCCTATTCCACATGCACTCTAGAAAGTCATCGTTTGAGGGCCAGACATCATGGAACAAGACCAAACTATTACTCCAAGCAGCTTTATTGTCTTTCAACCACCAGCAGAGATGCTTTCCTTTCCCTTTCTAGTAATGGCACCAGGGTCAGATAGATTTTTTTTTTTTTTTTTTTTTCCTGGGGTAATTTCAAGTACTGGGATATTGCATGGGATTGGTATTTCATACTTCAAGCAGGCCATTTGCAGCTGAAACTTCCTGCAAATTAGCTGAGAGAAAACGTGAAAGTATGGTAGCAAACTTCAGCTATAGCAAAGTTATGTATTGCACAACACTGTGGCATTATCACTGTCACTTAATGGAATTAGCAATCCCATTTTTAATCCCAGTCATTGAATTTGTGACTACTATTAGCAAAACAGTTATTCACGAGCTGCCAAACCTTTGCAGCTTTTGTGGATGAGGGCAGGGAATATAGTTATCTTTTGAGAGGCTTCGGGAGTGCTTCATCTGCACAACAAAACTGGTGATACTGAGGCTAATCAGGACATGCAGATCAGGGCTACAATCCTTGTAGAGGATTTTTTGCTCTAGGGCAAATCATTCATTTTCAAAGACCAAGAAAAACAGCAAAGTGTCTCCTGGGAAGGACAGGGGTAAAGACTCCATGCATTTAACCCAGTTCTTTTCATTTCTATGTTAAAAGCAAGCAGCTTTTTTTTTTTTTTTTTTTTTTTTTTTTTTTTTTTTTTTTTTTTTTTTTTTCATCTTTAGGGATGAACAGAAGTGTTAATGATTCGTAGGTAGGATTCTTTTTCCGCAGCTACTTGAGAGATTTTGCACTTTCCCAAACTCCTCCTCTGTAATCTGACTTCAGGCATTTTGCTTGTTTAATGCAATAGTGGAAAAGGCTGTTCCAGAGAGGCAGAATTCAGCATACTCAATGTAGGTAATTTTGTACTTGGACTAAAAATATCTTGGTGAGAGATGGTGTGTAATTTGCCAGTCTGAATAAAAGAGTGAGAATTAGGACCACTGTGTTTAGCCATAGAGATATTTCAGCAATTCCTAGAAATGTCATCTGTTGAGCACACGTCTAGCTTAGTAACCTTGTGGCCAGTGCATGCTTGGCTCTCTTCTGTCACTGCTAGTTTGCTATCAGCAGCAAATCCTGACCCCTTAGAAGGATACCAGCTTGCAAAATGTAGGATATTCTCAGAGAGATCAGACCTTTGGAGTTACTAAGGAGTCCTCTGTGAGAGTGAACAGCTGGATGAATGCAATTATGTGCTTTAGGCAAAATAAGCATCTAGTATGGGCAACAGGTAACATTAGGTAACAAGTTCTTGCTAAATAGGTACAATGTTTATCTATAGGTGAATGGGACAGTTGGTTACAAAACTGCAGTCGCTGGACACTCATGTCAGCGCTCAGATGTAGGAGGATGAGGTTCCATGTTGGTAGGGGTGAGACCATCTGCTGGGGAGTGCTTTTTGTGCCCTCAGGCTTTGAAGGATGCTAACCCAGCCTGTGAGGCCGCAGGTTTCCATTGCATTTCATCATCTCAGCTCCCACCCACCACCCCTCCAAGAAATCAGGGAAAACATTTGCTCTTTGGTGCAAGAGATTGTTCAGCTTCTAAGTCACTGGATGCCTCTGTTCTGAAGTAATTCTCACTACCATAGCTGTCATAGCAGAGTATTGACACAGTGTCTGGTTTCAGGCCAATGCACAGAAAGTCAAGCTGCGCATTTGTTTCCTGCCCTGGGCTGGAAGGAGCACTGCTGATATCCTGAGTGTCTCAGCTTGCTTCAGGGCGAAAGCTCTGGCTAGGTGTCTTAAAGCCAAGGGGCTTCCCTGCCAGTGTGGGAGCACTTAACACCCCTGAAAGCGAGTTGCAGCCAAGAGTGGCTGACCTTTGGAACCTCCACACATGCCAAGGGCTTGACGCACTACAACACACTCAGCTGCCAGTTCAGAGCAATGCTCTGAAATTCTTTTGGAACTCCCTGGTCTCTGGGTGACAGACTGGAAGGGGGCTCAAGCCTCTGCTCTGAAATTCAGCATCATCAGTTTCACCAGGCAGTATGGTCCACTTCCCATCTCCTCGGTTTGAGATGAAGAGTATCTTGCTCAGGGTATGTGACAATGTGGACTCTTTGGCAAAGCTGTTTATCTTTTACTTCTGAGATAGAACCTCATAGCAAAAGCTTTGTTCTTCTTCCCCTCCTCCCGACGCCAAGCTCTTTTAATTTTTTAAAATGCAAACTATTTTAGTGGTGCATGGACATGGAAATGAGGTAGGAAGCAGACAAAATCAGCTCTTTTAGATCCTGAACCAAAAATCTTTTCTGAGAGCAGCCTGGAAATATATGCTGACATTGATGACATGATCCTGGTGAAATGACAAAGAAGGAGCAGAAAGCATGAAAGCTTCCTGCAGCTGAAGACCTTTTGCAATCACCTCGGGATCAAGCTGAGAGCTGTTCTGCTGCTGAGCCAGTACAGCTCTTCTCAGTCAAATGAAGTTGTAGGACAGAAAGTGAAGTTTACTAAAAATACCACACCTGAAGCCCTAAAATGGCAATTTTAACTAATTATGAGAGGCATAGAAATAACTGCATGAGCTCTGGACAGTATTGGGCAGCAAAATAAAGAGCTGTGTGAAGAATCGCTGTGATAATAATCCTGGACTTTATGTTACCTGAACTTCAAATCTGTTACCTCAGTAATCAGTTTGTAACAGACCATGTAAGCTCTATTTGAAAGGAAGCTGGAATTTGGAAATGAAAGTAATAGGGTTACTGCATAAGAGTTCCTTTCTGCTATTCCATTGATATGACCCAGAATGTGTGATTTAGTGCCATGACAACTGAGAGGTTGATTATAAAACAGACATAAGATAGCTGTAGTCTGCCAGTTCTTATTTTATTATTTTCAACTTTGTTTCATAATCATTAGCCATCAGATAAATTCTGCATGTTTTAGTTGGATATGATAAGATGGACTGAATTACAGGGCACTTTTAATTATTAAAATGGTTCATGTATCACTAGGATGGCATTATTTTGTTTTCTGGAGCTTTGATTAGGGGATGATTTTATAACAGCATGCTGAATTTCAGGTTCCTGGATTTATACTGTGGCATTCATCTAAGTGGCCTTTAATTCCTAACTGGCCTTTATTTTTGGGTTACTGCTTTCACAGCACTAGTAGTTCCCTTTGCTTTTTCTAGGAATGCTGGTGTAGACACAGGTCTTCTCATACACATTGAGCAGATTACTGTCCATTTCTGTGGAGGATCTGACTCACCTCACCCTCACTTCTGGGGCCTTTAGGGTGAGGAAGAAGAGCAAAAGATGAGAACATCCTGAGAACCAGAACATAGGACAATAATTGGTCTTATGGAAATTGTCTCTCTTTGCCACATGTAGAAGGCCCAAGACCCACCATTTGGGAATGTTTAGTGATTTTTTTTTTTTTTTTTCTGCTTGGGATTGAATCCATTGTTCTAGGGTTATTTCAACAAAATGAGAGGCACATGGCCACCCTTTAGCCTTGCTGGAGCCCCCTTAGTCTTTCACCTTGCCAGTTCCTTCTCAGCTGTGGCCCTGGGAAAGCTCCTCTACAGTCTGTGATCCAACCTGTCCAACAAGGGAAGAAAGAGGTATTCCCCTTCCTTATCTTCACAGCTGTACAGAAATACCAGCCTCAATTTTTTTCCTGTCTGAGGTGAAAAAATGTTTTCTCTTGTATGCAGACAGTTTTGCAGCTGCTGAGTGGCCTTGTTATGACATTTTTTTCCTTTCCTGTCACCGAGCATGCACTGAACATCAGGAAATCATTACAGAAAATTGAGAGACTCTATGTGTGTGTGTACACATAGAGAATGCATAACCCAACTGATGCAGTAATGTGCAGGGTAAGTTAAAATACCTCCCACACAATATCTGGCTTCTGAAGCATGGCTCCAAATTGGCCATTACCAGAGTAATGACTTAATCAGTTGTTAACAATCACTGTACTCCCTACCAACTGATGTGCATATAACCTTGCAAAGACTCCCTTGACACATCCTCTGCTGCTGTCATCAAATGAACTGGCCTTATTTCAGGTGTTCTCTGTGCACTGCTGCCAGGGTTCCTCTCTAGTTCCTAAAGCATTACATCCAGTGCAGGGAACTCCTGCTATCCCCACAGGGGGAAAACCTAAGTGGAAACTTAGCAGCTGCCATTTGCGTTAGAAATCCAGTTTCCAGCTAAAGTTGGTGCTTGGCTTCCCTCTGGAGTTCAAACCTTAGAGAGTAAGGTCTTGCTTTCAAGGAAGTTAATTCCATTCATGCTGAAGGCTTTGTCTCAGGTTTTGACAGTCCCTGCAATGCTTAGAAAGTGCAGCACTCTAAATACCCTCTGGAGTCACCATATTGTGCCCAACCCCAATGACATGGCAACCTTTCTAGATGTGCATAGGCCTGATCTTGTTCCACCTCTTCCTTGCTGGAACATGTGGAACTGTCCTTTACTTCTTGTCTTCATGTGTAGAAATGGGGGCATCAGAAGCATATCAGTGATTTATGACATTTCTCCTGTCAGCCTTAGTCTGGAGACATGTGAAATAATTTTGCAATCAGTAGAACTTTTCTAACGAGAGCTACTCTGAAATGACTCCAGCAAAAAGCCATAGCATCAGGTAGAAAAGGCATGCTGGAATCAGAAATTCCTAGGGCTCCTTTTGTTTTTTGTTTTTTTAATGGCAAAATGAGATTTAGCCCTGGAAGTGCCATTGTCAAAGGCCTGTTGTCACTAAAGAGAAATTACCAGGCTCATAACCTATGTGCAATCCATGTTGCTTTTCTTCTGCTACCCAGATTAATCATCACTGACTAACTGCAACATCTCAAGGCATTTGAGATAGTTTTCTTCCCATCAGTTGTAACTGAGACAGAGAGAATTAACTTGGGGAATGCATTCTCCAGATCATGTGCTCATAACTGGGTGGAGTTGGCATGCTAAGAGCATACCCAGCTGTGGGCTGCAGAAAGGAGAGGGGCTTGCTTGATTTTCCTGTAGTGTTCCCTGACGCCATCTGCTTCCAGACCTTGTGGAGAAGTGCAGAGGCAGAAGTTTGGCAGAGAAAGCCAATAGGATAAAGACAGCATGGACTGACAAACAACTTTTGCCAGGACAGACATTTGGGACACACAGGGATGTGTCCCCTAAAGCCCTCTTGTCTGCATCAAATGTGTCATGAGGTCCTTAGTCCTGTTGACTCTGAGTGATTCTTATTGCACTTAACCACTTTGGAAATCATCTCCCTCCACTGACTTGCATGACAGGACAGGGGGGATGCCTGAGGGGGGGGTCTGTCTTCTCAAAGCAGCCCATTTCCACAGCCAGCAATGGAAGGGCCATCCTTTCCTCCATTGTAGCACTGTGCCAGCTTGGGCTGGCTGTCTGATGATACAGCTTAGACATTCAGGTGAGGCTGATAGCATAAGTATCCAGCCTCCTATCCACAGCATCCCTCCACATGAAATAGACAGGGAAGTTGTCAGAGGGAAACTGAGATCCAACTGGACCACCAGATCTTTACTTCCGTGTTGAGAACCAGGCAAGAGGGTGGGTGACAGAAAACTTTTGCCAGTCATTCCCTCTGTCCCTCCCTCCATCCATCTCTCCATCCCTCCCTCCCTCCCTCTATTCCTCCCTCCCTCCCTCTATTCCTCCCTCCCTCCCTCTATTCCTCCCTCCTTCCCTCCTTCCCTCCTTCCCTCCTTCCCTCCTTCCCTCCTTCCCTCCTTCCCTCCTTCCCTCCCTCCCTCCCTCCCTCCCTCCCTCCCTCCCTCCCTCCCTCCCTTCCTCCATCCCTCCATTCCTTCATCCCTCTGTTCTTTTATCCTTCCCTTTCTCCATCCATTTTCAGTTTGGCATCTCATTCTGCACAATAGGTAGGCCTGGGAGCACTAGTCCTGGGAAAAAATGGATGTGAAGCACATCCAAAACGTCTTTACTGCATTCTTCTCTCCTCTGCTCATGCCTAGCTTTCCTCCACTTGTTTAATGCTCAGTAATAGAAATTTACATACTTATATCATGTAAGCACAGCCAGATTGGATATCTGCCCTCCTTCTCTCCAAGTGTGACAGATAGCTGGAGAAGGGTAAGAGCAGCACTAGTACATACAGTATTTCTAATTTATACAACCTCTACATGTTTTCAGTTCAGTTATTTCCCACATCTGATGTGGTTTTCATGGATTTAGTAATCCTCAGTGGATTAATGCCTAAGATCTGGCTCCCACCATGAAATCTTTTAAAATCCACAGTGTCTTGCAGCAAGTAATTCTCCAAGTTCCCTACGCTGTACATGAAGAGCTACATCTTTCTGGGAATACAGTGCCTACTAGTTTTGATTGATAATTCCATTTCTTTTATTGGAAGAGGTACTGAACATCCAGTCCTTTTTTACCTTCTACCAGATAAGTATGTTTCAACAGACCTTTAGTATCTTCTCTCTGCTGTCCTTTCCTTCAGAATAATGATCTTCAGCCTACCCAGTGCTCGCCAGACCTCACCAGCTCTAGGTATTTATTCACCTGGGTTTCCCTTCAAACCCTTCCCCATTATACTATTTCTATCCTGAGACAAGAAGACCAAGACTCATTGTATTTACAACCTGCACAAATCATGAATTTATATAGTAGCATGGTGGTGCCATCTAAGAGTTCCTAGTATATGCTTTGCTTTATTGACTGTTGCTGAACAGTGAGGTGACATTTTTGTAGAGCAGCCTCCCACAGTCCCATGACTGTGTCATTTCTGCCCCCCCCAACTCCTCCCCCTCCCCAAACCCCATCCATCTTAAGTAGTAATGGTCAGGGTAGAGCTAATAATTCTAATTTAAGAAACTAAAAACGTATGTAGGAGCAAGAGTGTCTGCCAGAGACCCCACAGGGATGAGTCAGAAATCTCAAGGAACAGTGGTCCACAACAATAGAACAAGACCTTTACAACAATGTTTGGATACAGAAAGATGGTAGCTAGTGACCTGACACAGTCTGCTGAGCAGCTGGGCCAGGACCACACATAAACAATTTAATCCAGCACCTCTTTTACTGAAAATGAATAACAAAACCTTAATAAATCAACAATTACTTATTGCTGTATTTGGGGTAATAAATTCTTTAGTTTATCAGTAGCTTGTGTCTTCCATAGCATGTTCTTTGAACAGTTTGCCTTTCAGTTACATCCCCTTTCTCTCCTGAACAATAAATTAGCATTCATTTTTTTAAAGGAAAAGAGGGGAAAAAGAGGATATATTACAATTTTTTCAAAGCAAAAGGAAAAATGCAACATCTTTCTGACATATATCTTAAAATAATATGAGGATAACTTTCTCTGCGTGTTAGATGCCTATGCATAAATAATAAAGGATGTTATGTTATTTACAGTGTTACACAATAAACTAAGAGCATTTCATTTAACACAATATCCATAAAGACAGTAAATAATGAAAACATCCACATATGTACAAGACGTATTTACAATAGAATAGAGAATTACAAATGATGATAATTGGCCATGTTCTTTGTCTGCCCTTCTCTGCAGCATTTCATAGGTGCTTTTTTGTTTCTTACTAGAAGTAAGACCCAGGTGATGGTAAGTAGCCACACTGCAGGGCCAAGAAGTGCTCAACAGGCTGAGAGGTGTGTCCTTTGAGGAGACACCAGTTTGCTTTCCTGGATGCTCAGGAAACTGCTTGTAATGTGTGTGAGAGAAGCAGGGAGATGCAGCATTGTTGTTTTGGAGTACTGGAAAGAAGGAGCTTTCCTGTTTCCCTGATAAAGGCAGTGATTATCTCTTAAACCTGGGTGTGTTGGGTGGCTCAAGTGAGGAAGGGAATAACTGGGCCAAAAGGAGGGAGTAGGCTTTTGTCTGTTACATGAGAACCTCTATGGAGCTGTAATGATTTACACCCCTTAAATAGGCAGGCTGTACCAGGTTATGCACAATACAGTCTAGCTATACACTCTTGAAAGATGCCTTTTATCTTGGACTAATTCCTGCATATAAAAACATACACAGGAAAAACTCATGGCTCAAACTAAATGACATGGAAATAAACCAGGACAATCTTAACAACTCTGCCACCACTGGAATATTTCTCCCCCTCTTCAAAGTATGTTTCTTCTTGCCATGACTTTCAGCCAAAGAACTGGCAAGCATCACACGGTGATGGCTCAGGGGTGTTGGGACTGCCTAGCTCAAAGGTCTGGGTAATGAAGCAAATATCCCCAGGAGGGGAGCTGGCCTTTTCCATAGGCACTTGCTGGCTCTGCTCCGTGCTGCTGCAGCCTCCAGCCCCTTGGCCAGCAGGAACTGGCTGCAGCCTGCCAGCAGCACCTGTGGCCAGGTAGACTCACTAACTTCTGGGTGTGGACCTGACTGATGTAAATCACCCTCACAGTGTGATAAACACAAATTGAGAGGTGAGGGTCTGTGTCTTCCTCCCGCTTCTGTGTGTGCCAAGCCAGGGCAATTCCTGAATTCACTGCTGCATGAATTGTGCTGTAAGGCTGGGTTCTTCACGAAGATCTAAGGGCTTAGGCAGCCATATCCCCAATTTTATTTTCTTGTTCTTAGGTCCATGTGAAGTCTCCAGCCTAATTTCATGCTTGCCCTATAACACACTGTGTATGTTCTGAGGGGGAGGAAGAGCAGGAACTGCACAGCAATTTGACTTTGAGGCACTGCAACAGAAGAGGTGTGACATTCTTCCCTAGACCTATACCAAATAAATCTCACATATACAGCTCCCAAATATGGAATTGCTCCTTCATTTTGTACTGTCCCTCCACAATAACAGTGTTAGTAGTCAAATAATCTACTCAACATCAAGGCATGTTCCCTTTCCATTGTGATTAAACTGCCTGGGCTATTATAGATACTTCAACGAGAGCTGACCTTGTGGTTGATGTATACTGAAGGAGTTGACAAAAGACCTGTGTTATAATCTCTATTCTGCCACTAAGATGGGTAATTTTGGGGCAAATTTGTTTCTCTGCCATCTCTTTTCTGTCTCATCTGTCCTGCAAGGTCTTTGCAGTGGCCTTCCTGAAAGGACAGATATTCAAGTGCCCACAGAAACTCAACAGTGCAAATCTTTTGGAAACTTGTGGCCTTCATTAGGAAAGCCCACCTGGCCCCCTGTACTATTGAGCTGCAGAGTTACTGGAGAGGTGGATATTCTGCTGCATGGGATTGCAAATAAATAGGCATGACTAAAGGGATGAAAATGAGAGTATGATGTCTAGAATTTGTAGAGAGCTTTTGTTTCAGTCTTCAAAGGCAAAGTGTGTTCAAGTACATGCCAGCTAGGGAAAGCTCAAAGCTGTGCTAGTTTCCTAGCCTGTTGGTTCTACCACAAACATCCTAGTGGACAACTTTGTTTCCTATACTAAGGGTTTTTTTGTTCTTTTTCTGCTGAATCTGGTGTTCAGGTAGACTCATGTGTGTTCTTACTAATGTGATAAAGTTATTTATACAGTGAGGAACTCACTGAATTTTGTCATCCTTACTTTGCTTTCATGTCTCAAATCAATAGGACAACTTGTTCAGCAAAACTCTCAGGCACATGCTTAACTTCTTGCATGTGCTGGATGTGTCATTGAGAGCCTCCCACATGCTGATAGTAATTTTTGCTTGGATTAGCATAAGCATATGCTTGAGCAATTTACTGAGCTGGGATTTTTGTTTCTCAGGTTTGCATCTCACAAATTTTCCTTGATGTATTTCTCTTCATTTAACTAGGACCAGAATGTGGCCCAAAGGATGAGTGTAGTTTGGCTGAAATTATTTTTCTCTTGACAGGGCTCTTATTTAGAGCTCAGTAATACCTGTAAAACATATGTTCTCATTTTCAGAATCCCCAGAGTCTAGGAAAAACATTTGTTTTCCACATCAGTCCTGAGTCAATGCTGTGCCAACTGAACACACAACAAAATATCAAAAGTATAGAAGAGGCAGAGTGACCCTGACTAAACTGATAGGAATTCAGTGCAAAAGAGGCCATTTGCTTCTGTTTAGATGGATGCATCTGCTCCAGAACTGACAGCATCCTTGTTCATTACTACTCAATGACTTCAAGACTGTCACTGGCTATACACTGATATCAAATAGTCGCACGTGTTACCAGGGCTGTAACCCAGATGATGTGCTTGCCTTCATGAATGGGAACTGCATCAGCCTTGCCTCTCTCAACCCAAGTAATGGAGTCGATAAAGGTGAGTGGAAATAAACTCCATTCATCTGCTTTGTCCTTCCTGCGTGCCTATACTTTTTAACCATTCAGCAAATCAAGTTCTTCCCTGAAAGGCCTTTCTGTGTCCAAGAGTAAGCCTTGTTCCAACAGCAACTCTAACAAGGTATTGCTAGAAGCTCGTCAGGGTTGTTTCTGAGGAAGAGAAAAAGAGGAAGAAAAATTGAGGGGAAACAAAAGAATAAGTCATGTATTAGAAACCAACATTAAGAAATAGAGGTGAAAACTGATTGCACTTTTATTAGTGGCATTTGTTTTCCAGCTAGATCTCTTCCTTGCTTGATTACAGATATCTATTATATTTGCCCCATTAACATAAACTAATATAAATGTTTTCTTTTTTTCTTATTCTTCTTTTTTTCTTCTTTTTTTTTTTTTTTTTCTTCTTTTTTTTTTTTCTTTTTTTTTTCTCTTTTTTTTCTGCTTAAATAGTGTATTGGGTTCAAAGCCTCAGCTAATTTAAACCCATTTCCTAAGGGATAACTAGAACAATTAATATCTGGAAAATAATGAAATGGCAGCTCCTAGTGATTACAAGCTGACCTCTGATTAATAATATATTTGGTTTAAAATCACAGTATAACTTTCTTTCTATAAGTAATGTTATTTAATGCAGGTTGGCTTTTTTTTTTGTTTGTATGCTTTTTGTTATCCTGCTGTAATTAATAGTAGCATGCTGTTGGATCTACTATTATCCCAGTGCTCAAAGAAGCAAACCTTTTGGCTGGCAGAGAGCAGACAAAACTCATCTCATATACGGAAAGCAAATAAAAGTTTTCATATAAGAATTTTTTTTTTACTTTTTTATCTTTTTTAAGTTTTTTTTTTTCTTTTTTTTTTTTTTCTTTCTGACTCTGTGTGTGTATATATATGTGTTTTTCTGGTGGAGTAGGGTAGGAGTGCCATTACAGGGCTTTCTGATTTGGAGACTCTACAGCAAGCGATCAGAGGGACTTCTGCAATTCTTGCAAATCATACATCCAGTCATTATAATGCAGTGCACAAAAAAGCTAGGACAACTGAGGGCTAAAAGTTTTGCAAAATACTATGGGACAGTCATCATTGTAACTGTACAAAACTTGCTCTCAACTTAACATAACATAAAGGCACCATTGATATCTTTCCCCATTTTTGAAATACTGTAAAAAATTGCTACATATGGCACATAACACATTTGTACATACGTATATTTAATTTATAAAAGTTTTTTTTCCCCTCCTGTTTTCTATCAGCGGAATTGCTAAAATAAAATAAATTGTTTAATTTAAAGGTGGAATACTTCATTATATAAAATAAAGTTTTACATGTGAATCTATGTGTTTTATGTTTTATACAGCAATAGGGTCTTGGTTAGCTATCACACTGGACAACCTTGCTTGTAACTCTTCAGGCGTGTTGAAGCGGCTTGCCGGGTTAGTCCTGGTTTCAGCCAGGCGGAAGGCGGTGGCGGGCTCCAGACCGGCTGCCCCGGGGTTCGGTATGCTCAGGAATGGTGTATCCTCGCCTATTCTTTCATCTTCGGTTTCGGTCTCGGAGCTGCTGCTCTCAGAGCTTGTGTCAGAGTCCACTTCCACCCTGCTGGAAATGTGGCCGTTGGGCTTTGTTCTTTTGACCCTCCGGCTGTTGGTGAGTTTCTTTGGAGGCTCCTGTGCTGGTTCGTACTCCTGCGTGGTCTCGTACTCCTCGTCCTCCACGATCCGCAGAGGACTTGGTGGCAGGCTGTTGCTCTCGTGGGTGGCATTGTGGTGAAAGGAGTTGAATTGCTGAAGGTGGTGGTCATACTTCTCATGCAGGTGCAGCGGAGTCACCAGGAGCAGTGGTCGCTCCTCTTCTATGAAGGGACTCACCGCCACTGAAGGGATGGAGACGGTCAAGCTGGAAGCCGGTGGTGACATTGTGGAGGGGCGGGACTTGGGAGAAGTTGGAGTGTGAAAATCAACGGGTGACATGCGAGCTGGTGTGGTCATAGCTGAGACATACCTGAGGAAAAGAGATGGGGAAACGTTGCGAGCACAGGAGCAGTGGTGACCTGTGAACACAGCAGCTCTTGAGAGAAATGGCAGGGATCCCTTAAGGTCCCCAGCATCCTCACACAGGACTACTAAGGAACCTTTCCTGTTCCTATTAATCTTATAAACTGCTGACTTCTGGGACTCTGGGCAAAAACATTTGAAAGCAGGAGGAGTGCAGTGAAACTCCCAGATCCCAGCCATGGAGATGCTGTAAATTTTTTGCCAGAATAACTTTCTGGAATGAGTCCAGGAATGGGATTCAGAGACAGACAGGCTGCCAGAAACAAAATGCATTTGCAAGTATTTTCTCAAAAGGAAAACAGCTGCTACACTTCTGGAAGGATTTGACCAGAATCTGGGGTACATGCAAACAGACAGGGGGAAAGAAAGGACGGTCCTCTTGGGGCTTCACCCTCTTCTGGCAACCAAATTGTCTCAAGCTAGGGAGGAAAATAATGTTTGGATGAAATCTAGAACCAGATTCTGCTAATTTTAATCACCAAAGTTAATCAGAGAAGCATTTGTAGCACTGTCCCAGGAGCTTTGTGCTGCTCCACTCTTTGGGTGCTAGTTACCCTTTGCAGATAGGTCTACCCTGGCTGATAGATTTATCTGCAAAGAAGCATAGAGTATTGTTTGTCCTCCTCTGGGAACAAATGCTAAAAGACAGGATTGTCTGGCCCAGTGCCCATGTTTTCTCTGCAAAATTTGTCCCTGTTCCTGTGGGAAGGGTAGTCGCCAGAAGTGATTTCTGAAAATTAAGCTCAGGTGCCATTACAGGGTTTTTCCCAAAAAATGTGAAGCTCTCAACTAGTTTTAACCAGTAGACATGAGGTCATGTGGATTCATGCCAGGTGAGGATCTGCCTAAAACCACTTGATCAAAAGTACAGTGCCCAGCACGACACTTTGCATCGTCTGGCTTTATTTTTATTCTTATCCTAAATTCACCTGCCCGAATTTTGTCCGTGTTTAAAGTTAAAATTGTTCTAAGCTCTATCACAGGCCCATTAAGAAAAGCTATATGTCTAAGATTGATGTAGTTATTTAGTTTTTCATTAGTGGCTTATTTATCTGAGCCTGAAATTACCAAAATCCAGCTATCTTATAAAGTCTGTGACTCAGTTGTGCATATTACACTTGACAAAAATGGAGTTGTGGGAGAAAGGAGAAAATGGGACATTTTCTGGACAGATGTGCAGTAGCATAATTTGATTTCCATAGAGGTGCATTGATTGCATTGATTTACATGAACTGAGTAGCAAGAGTAGGGGAAAAAAAACAAACTTGGAGTTATGCATGGGAATTAATCAAATTGGTTGAACAAAGGGCAATGAATAGATCTGTGCATTGGATGAATTAAGTAATTTTTTCTCCTTCCATGAGTGAGCTTTTCATCCCTTTCACATTTTTAATAGGCACTGTCTGAAAAACTGAAGCCTTTTTACTTTCTACCAGCTGGTACACTGTTGGATATATGTCTTAATGACATACTGGATTTTAGCTCAACTGGTTCTGTTAATGCGTTGAGTTGGTTAAATGTGTTCAGTGTACTGTGCAGGCTTCCAACAGTGTCAAGTTACTCATACTGGAGTCTTGTGCATTCACACATTTCTGGTCTATCCCCCCACACCCTAACAGGGCAGTGCTAACTAGCTGCTGTCTGCAATCTGAGGCTCAGGAGCTGAGTGCAGCTCGAGCCCATCCTGAAAGGAAGGTTAAAAGGTGATTGATTTATCTAGCTTCATGGCCAACTGTGCTGGCTCAGTGAAAGGGGATCAGAGGGCACGCATGGCCATCCAGCACACAGTGACTAGTTGTATGCTGCCAACTTCATCATGTAGTCCAGCCTTTTGTGCAGAGATGGTGTTTTTTGATCTTCTCTGCTGTAAGAGTGCTAAGGACATCCAAGATAAAACTGCTTGTGTACACAGGTGGCATGGGATCCTGAAAATGTAAGGGGTAGTGCCAGAGGATCCTTTGTAATGTCTGTTCAATTTAATTTGAAAATTGAGGGAGTATAGCCTCGGTTTACTAATTCACTAGAGCAACATTTGATGGCTTCAGGAAGTAATTTGTCAGCTCCTACATTCCTTTATGTTTCTCAGTGATTTTTAGTTCCAAATAACTCTCACTTTCCCCCTTATAGACACACAAGCCATCTCAGGAACAATTGGCTATGTATTTCCTGCTTGCTAAAAATAGATGAGGCCTGCAATTAATGCCCAGGGAACTATCATCTCCCCCGTTCCAAATCTGTGATTGCTTCAGGCACAGGCTAGGCTGTCAATGTCTGATGAATTATCACAGAAATGTTGCTGCTTTTGACCTAGAGTACAACCTTCAAGAGACACAATAATTGATGAAATGCCTTCTTTCTTCTCAGAGAAACAAAAAGGAATATACTCTCCCTTCTCCCCTCACCCCGCACCCCTTTTCCCAGTTAAATCTGAACAGTTCATATTAGAATGATGCTTTGGGTGTCCCATGCAGTGCAGACAGTCATACCTTCTCACACGCAGATGCCCAAACATGCTAAGCTGTAATACTCACCCCTGGCAGGCGCGTGGCCGTGCATCCTGCTCGGTTCCCCGGCAGGAGACAGCATGGTATTTACTGTTACAGGTCCTGATCCAGCAAAGCACTTAAGCACATGCTGAGCTCTACCCATGTGAGTAATCTTGCTGATTTCAGTGGGCCTACTCGCACGATTAAAAGATAATCTTGTCAAAGTGCTCTGCTGGATTGGAGCCATGGCTGTTTATGTCATGTGAGCCATGTATCTTCAAATTAAATTCCATGGTAAATAACACATAATTTTTAATGAGAGGGCTAGTTTATTATCCTTAGTGGTACTACACTCAGGGTCCTTCCTCAGTGGACCCTCTTCCTGCTTAGCTGCTGTTTGCATGGCAGAGGCAGTACCACAGAAATGACATTTGCTGTACTTGCACATTCATTTTTTTGAAAACCACAATTTGTCTCCCACACAACTCAGTCTCCTGGGGATTGCCTGGCTGCATTTTTGGCATCATGGATGCTCCACAAGGCCAAATCCCTAGAGATTTTGAAGTCCTCAGAGAACTAGTCCATAATCTTTTGTTTTCCTTTTCTTCTGCTTATGATTCCTGGGAGAAAAGCTCTTTTTAAATATTTTCTTTCTTTTCAGTCTTTCTTTTGCTATTCTGGGGCCATCTTGAAGTAAAATGGTAGCCTAAACCTGAGAAAGATTTTTTAAGTAAAAGTTTTTTTGCAACTGATGTACTTCTAGGCAGACCTTAAGAACTGAGGAACCAGCGTTTTCAGACAAAAAATTAGTTGGTTAGGAGAACTCCTGGCCAGTTTTATTTATAACTACTCCTGATTTAATAATGACATGAGTCCTCCTGGCTTGCACTTTGTGTTCCTTGCTTTTATTTAATAAAGGGTTAAGGGAAAATTTTAAAGGGTTTAGGAGCTAGAATACTCCAGAAAGTAGGTGGTGGCATAATTTCTATACTGCTTAGGAGTCCTTAGTGACCTTCTCCTGTGGATCAATATATTACTTTCCTCACTGCAAAATCTCTTAGCTTTCTCACTTGCATCTTCTAAGAAATTCATTATTAGGCAAATTTCTGTTTAAAGCAGAAATTTCTGACTAATTACTCCAGTGGAGCTTTTCCAAGCTCCAGTGAAACTGTGAACTGCAACTATTAGCCAGTGAACGGCTAGCTAATAGGACCAAATCCAGCAAAGCGATAAGAAATGCTTTTGGTGGACTTTAAACTACTGCTTAGCTCTCCACCTTTATGAATGTGTGCCCTACATGAACAGCTACACTGTTGCATTTTCTCCCCCGCTCCCAAGCTTTGAAACCAACAGGAAAACGCCAGGCGCTGCCAGGAGAGCAGCGAGGTGGCGTGTCCTACCTTTCGCTGTGAGGAGAGTCTCGGTAGGAGTCGGGGGTCTCTCTGGCATGCCGCAGGAAGCCGCTGCCTTCCCGTGGGCCGCCGATGCCGTGGAGGCGGTCCCGGGGCCCCGCAGGGCTGGCGTGCCTGCTGTTCTCCATGGAGGAGCTGACGAGCACCGAGTGGCTCTCAGAGAGGATGCTTTCGGTGTGGCCATTGCTCCAGCTGGAGAGCAGCAAGCGGGAAAAGAGAAAGGGGGAGTGTGAGGGTGGGCTTTGGTGGCAAATGCGTGTGAGCAGAAGTTTAGCCGGGGAAAGGAGGGGCTCTGTTGCCACTCAGGATCTGCAGCAAAACCTTTGGGCTGGTGACCAGAGCTGCAGAGTTTAGCGAATTGTATGAGACCACAGGCACCAAGGTGATTCTGCAAGTATGGATAAAAGGAGAGGGAAGGAGGGCTTTCCAGTTATCAGAACTGTCACTGATTCAGCAATTTGCATATACTAAAGTTCACTGCGACAGTATTGGAATGCCATTCGGATAATAAAGGTTTTCGTAAAATCCTGGGAAGATAATTAGGTGATATGACATCAAATATTGTTGGTCTTAAAATGAAAACACTGTGAAGGGAGCATAGATCTTCCCTAGTTTGTTGTTTTACACATCTTTTGGTTTTGCAGTAGCAACAGATCAGATATTACAGCTGCTATTTGCCTTCCTCCTCCAGTACCTGTGGCTGGATGTCTGGGTGACTGTCACGGAGTGATGTGTTGTTGAGGTGTAGTGGCTTGTAGAAAATGAGGTCTCTGTTTCTCGCTCGATGACGTGCTCACTGGAGATCACATTTTTCGAAACGTACTGCTGAAAAAACCCAGACAAACCTCAGGTTTACAAACTGTAATTCACAGCACATTTGTAGATATAATTTCCAATCCCCCCTTCCCAGATTTCAGTCTTCTACATGTGCCACAGCACAAATTTTGTCACTTAAATACATGCAGAAACCATACTGACACACTTGAGCACATTCACATACACCTCTGCACACATAGTCCATCTAGACTCAAAACAGGAGGAGACAAATGAGGAAAGTAGCAAAGGTCTGCATTCAAATAAGGCTATAAAAATGCATTTAAGAAGGGAATGAGAACTCCCAATAGACAGATGTGTGGAAAAGCAACCTCCCATTACCATCAGATACACAAAAAATACTATTCTCTGATGGAGAAGATGGCAGCAATTTGCAACAGCAGTTTTTTTTTTCTGTGTGGAGAAAGCCAAGAGAAATCAGTGTCCAGGCTGCAGCAGGTAGATGTGTAAAAGCTGTGGGGCATGTCAGGGCAGGCTGGCAGGCGCAGTGCCACCTACATTCACGAGCTGGACGTTGTCGGGCGGTGGGTTGGGGTGGTGTGGCCCGTTGGCCATGTTCATCACGTTGTTCCTCTCCGAGCGCAGGCTCTGCCGAAGGCGGTCGTGCAACTTTTTCCTCTGCTTCCTGTGCACGAAACACGGAAACAATTTTACTAGACAAAAGGAAAGCAGCTGCACCTTCCAGCATATTGATGTTGGTGATAATAATATAATATCACTTTTTTTGCCAGAATTTTCTCCACTGCTGCTAGAGCTCAGAGTAACTCTGAAAACCACAGGTCTAATTGCAGCTGGAGCTGTGGGGACCTCGACAGGGGGAAGGATATTTGGGATCCCTTCCAGGAGTCAGCGGGACACAGGGGGACAGGAATAACTGAGAGGGAAAGGGAAGCCATTTCTAAGCAATGCTCTGTCTCAGGAGGAGCTCTTTTCTGCATTCAGAAGGGAGGGGGAGAGATTTTAACCCAGACACCTTGACACCCTCACAAGGGCCAAAGCAAGGTTCTGACAGCCCATCAAGTTACACCTCTCAGTTCACCACAGGGAGCCAAGGTGTTTGTGCCTCAGGGCTTGCTTGCAGTCACTGGAACATGATTTTTGTGATGTGGCAGTTACACATTTTTTTGGTGGGATTCATCCCCTACCTCAGCAGTGTGCTTCACATACATAAATGTGTTAAAGAAGAATGCAGAGGAAGCCTCAGAAATCCAAAGTGAGAGTATATGGGATAGGCCTGAACCTGCAGATTTCCTGGCAGCTCTGGAAGGTTTTGTTTCAGCAATGACAGATTTTCTCTGAAGCCTAATCATTACCAGGTGGATGCCATGGCTGCTAATGCATTTAGTAGAACTATCCATGTACTAATGACATGATCTCTGACTGACTTTGATGTTTCTACTGTTTCCTGGCCTTAGCTGCTGTTTCCCTCCTTGCTAACAACATGCATGTCCTGTGAGGAGTGGCTGTGGAAGCTGGGGTTGTTCAGCCTAGAGAAAAGGAAGCTCAGGGGTGACCTTATCACGCTTTACAACTGCCTGAGAGGAGGCTGTAGCCAGGTGGGGGTTAGCCTCTTCTCCCAGGCAAGTGGCAACAGGACAAGAAGAAATGGCCTCAAACTGTGCCAGCAGAGCTTCAGTTTGGATTTCAGGAGGAATCTTTTCACCTAAAGGGTTATTAAGCATTAGAATGGACTGCCCAGAGGGGTGGTGGAGTCACCCTCCCTGGGGATGTTAAAAAAATGAGTGGTCATGACACTTGGTGCCATGGTCTAGTTGATAAGTGGTGTTCAGTCAAAAGCTGGATGCAAAGCTCCAACTCCAAATCTCAAAGGTCTTTTCTAACCTAAATGATTCTATGACTCTGTAATCCTTCCAGCTCTCCTCAGAAGAACTCTTCAGAAGATCATTACAAGCTGTCAGTAGCAAAACTTACGGCATAGTAAAACCTGGCTATGCAGAACATGCTAATTAGAATACTGATACAAATAACCAGAGAAAAGGCTACTCAATTTCAGACTTAGTTTGTCTCTCATTATAATGGAGAACTTCCACCATTCTGTCACAGAATCCAGGGCAGTGCAAGGAGGACTCAGGCTCCAACACCCTCTGGGATGCATATGACTTTGGCTGGCAAAAGCTGGAATACTACTAAGCCATATGCAGAAGTGCAGATAGTGATGGCAAGGTAGGACAGTGTTAGAGATAACTATTTTCAATTCTGTTTTGAACGCAAGGGGACAATTCCAAGCTTTACAAAAAAGGAGGAGTGAGAGAGGGCAATAAATATGTTGAAGCTTGATACTAATGAAAACTTAAAGATGAAGAAAATATATTTGAGACAGAGCATTTTACATATTTTCTCTGTGTATGTGCCTGGATAGTGGAAAATGCTTAATTTCTATCACGTCACATGAATAGCATAAATATACATCTGTCTTGGAAATGCTCCTGTCTCAGAAAGATACAGTCTGTGGTTCATGTGTACTTTATGCTTTGAGGATAACCAGGCATCATCTTAGAACATGTAAGCAGTTAATGTGTATAGAGAGTGCAGTACCAAGAGACATTTGAACTACCCAAAGACCTGCTGGGCTGAGAAGCAGCAGTCAAGAAAGGTTTTAACTTGATTTCACAGCTCCCCTTCATGAGACTCTGGAGACCTTGGGAGTTGAGAACAATCTGAATTCCTTAATGTGGTAAAGAAAGTGAGTTCTAGAGGGAGTTTGAATTTGTCATCTACAGAACTGAAATCCTGGCACATGTAACCCAGGAATCCATCCTTAAAGAGCTGCATTACTTTCCACCTTCAGTGACCTTCAGTGTATTTAAACTTGCATGCTTTTAACTGTGCTGTTTGTCCTGCAGTAAAAGTACACTAACCAAAAAAAGAAATTATTCCACAAAACTGAGAGGAAGGAATAATGGGAAAGTGAGAGTGTACTTAAGATTTTATGTTCATGCAAGTTATTTGCAAATAAAGTACCTCTGAATTAAGATTCAGTGTCTGAAGATACTGCCTTGGCAATTTATCAGCAGTATTTCTTGCAAGGAAAACAACAAAATCGAAGATATTACATTGGTTGTTCTCCTAACATCATTTCAAGATTTCTTCTGGTTTCTGAGTTTCCCCCCAGTTTAGGCAAAAGAGTATAAGCAAGTCACCTTACAGATACCAGTCTGGCCTCACTGCTGAATTTGGAGTGCCATGTCCTGGCATGGCACTGTCATCAACTGGTTTTGAAAACATTTAGCTTTTGGTTCACAGTGATTGCTAATGTCTGGGGCAAAAAAAGCATCCAGACCCCTGATGGATTCTGTGGGCTCTTTATACAGAAAAACATACTTCAGGATACTGACTAAATGTTTGTTGAAATACATGGGGATGTGATTTCTAAAAGCAGTAATTGATCTGAATATTTATTACTGTTTCAATTGTTCCCCACTGACCACTGGCACAAGGTTAAGGGCAGGAGCAGTTGTGTGTATGTGTCTGGACTCTCACTGAGAGGGACAAATTATCTCCCTCCTCCCCCAGTTTTAACACATCCATTATTGGTGGGGCTTACCACAAAGACCAACAGTCCAGCTGCCAATCAGGCCTTGAAACAGTAAATCAGGTTTATACAAACGTGGAATATTTATGATAAGGGTTTTCTGTGTTTTGGTGGGGAGATTTATAAGGGCAGCCAGAAGTTTTGGCAGCAGAAATTCTGCTGATGTTCTGTGTAATTTATGGTCCACAGTGCCTCATGCATGTTTGAGAGTCACCCCCAATAATTTAAAGACTCACAGAATTTATTTAAATGCCTGCTTTTGCATTGAAAGCACTTTTGTGTTCAGTTTTTTGGCCTTTGGTGTGTAGTAACTTTTAGCATCATTAATTGTGTCTCAAGTACAAACAAATTAGTGTTATACATAAAATGTAATGCTGGAAAGAAACACTATTCCAGTGTTGAAGTTTATTCCTTGTCAGCTGGGGAATCCAGCTGAAATGGGGGATAGAAAAGAAAGCAAACAAAAAAGAAGACAAAAAAAATTGCAAATTGCATTTGAAGACTGAGAAATCCTTTCTTAAATTTGCACTGCTGATGGTCTTGGAGACCCACATTCATCTGGCTTGGACCAGAGCACCCTGGTCACAAGTTTGTCCCTTAAGTTATGCCCATAGAAGCTATAGTCAACTGGGAAGGCCCTGACCAATGACCACAAATATGAAATAGAAGAGAAAAGTTTACTTGGTTTTGCAGTAGGCCACCACACACATGATGCCAACTACTAGAAGAGCAATGCAAATGCCAGTTATGGTCAGCACCCGTTTCTGGTACAGTTCCTCAGCTTCTAGAAAGGGACAAAAACAGAGAAAGTCACAACATGGAGGATGGCTAGGCAGGAAGCACTCAGTCAACAGCTGTCATGCTACAAACCACTGCACAGATTCACACAGCCACACTAAGACACAGCCACCACACTTCAGGCAGACTCATTGACTGCAAGGAGAACAGGACTACACCACAAGCTATTAACACAATACTGGGGATGAGAACAATTACACAATTACAGTCAAAAGGGTTTGTTATTTTTTTTGTTGTTGTCTTTTTTTTTTTTTTTTTTTTTTAAGCCAACATGAATAATATCTAAGAAACAACTTCACAGTTGACAAACACAGCATTTGCTGGAAATAAAAATGCAGTGTGGTAAGGTAATAACATGAATTTGCAAATGCTTTGGAAGTTTTGCAAAGACAGCTGGAATGAAAGCCATTTTTATAGATCTTAAGAGAAATTTGTTTTCTTATTATCTTTTTTTGGATTGTTTTCATATCCAGTATCCCTCTGGTCCCATATCAATTTATATTTCAGCTGTCTTTACAAGAGAAATTTCAAAATACTCTTCTGCATTTGAGACATGAGTTTGGCTTGTAATTACATCACCAATGGAAATGAAGACAGGTTTTGAGCTCTGGTCATAAAATTCAGACTCTTTCTCCATTGCTCCTCCTAAAACAGCAATGTTGACAACCAGCAGTGCCTTGTGTGAGAGAAATGCAGAGTTTTGACTTCTATCCCTTTGTGACCAAAGAAGGAACTCTCAATCTAGGGTGGCAGCTTGCTCAGTGATGACAACTTGTTACCGATCTCATTCATCTGAGATATTTCACTTTTATAAAGGTGCTAGTAGCAATGCTAATGTTTGGGCTGGAGCTACTGATGCTTTCCAGCCTCTCTCATGCTTGGCAGAGAGCACTGCTGAGTGCTGTGCTGGGGAAATGTTACATAAGGAGCTCTGAAACAGAGGCGCATTCTGCGCTGACGCTTTACAGATGTGGATTTGTGTTCCGGCTGTAGGACAGAAATGGATGGCTAGCTTTACTCAAGTCCTTTTTTTTTATTAAGCAGGCAGACCAATAGTGATCTGCACTATCGACCACAGTCAGAATACCAGCAGGTGATTAAAAATAAATGACTGAATTAGAGCTGCACAGCTTTTCACTGCCTTTGGGATAAATGCCAGCATTATTCCTGCTGGAAGGGACTTACCTCTGGCTGGTACAGAGGTGCACAATTGTCTCTCACATGTGCTATATGTCTCTGTTCAAATGATGTGCTGTAGTGAATGGCACACCAGTTCAGGGGAAAATGCTCCTTACTGAACAGGATCCAATGTGTTTCCTGAGCTTGCTAATTTTGTTTTAAAGTTGCTGTGGGCAAGTGGCAAATACTCCATGCAACAAACCAAAAGGCAAAAATAAATCTAAATTTCTCTGATACAATGCACCACACCATGGAACAAATTTGTCTTACAAGCCAAACCCACTGTAAATCAAACACCAGCAAACAGGTCATGAGCACTATCAGACAAAATTAATAGCACTACTTATTAACAAAGACAGGGGAAGGAGAGGGAAGAAGTGAGTGCGGTAAAACTAAGATGCTGAAAAATGATTACAGAAAAACAAATACAACTCCAAGAACAGGAAGTCAAAAAAGGAAGAAAGAAAGGGCTGAAACTCCAACCAAAGCAAACTGTGACAAAGAAAAAGCAGAAGGTGAAGTATAAAGGAAGACAGGTAAAAAGGGTAGAGAAGTCAACTACAGGCCTGGCACAGCATGCTTGGAACTGGAAAAAAAACAGAGAGAAGAAATGCTTGGGAACAAAAAAAAAAGGTTGAAGCAGAGTGTGAAGGGATTTCTCATACAGCATAACTCCTCACCTAGGCTAGTTAGTGGCACTGGCTCCCCTTCCCTTTTATGCCCCTTCTGAAAGCGCTTATTAGTTAGCCATGGAAATGGTGTATTATGAGGATGTCACAGGAAACAGAAGAATTGTGCTAAGCAATTTAGGGGCTAATTGGAAATGCTTTGAATTATTATTTTTATTGTCATGCTGTCAGCTGTTAGCTTATGAAAGCAAAATGAATAATAACAAATCAACCTATTTTTTTTTTTTTGTAGTGCAAGAGAGAGGAAGTACAAAATTAACAGTGGACACTCTGCTCAATTCTTATATTGGAGGAAAAATTGCACTGAATCTTGGAGGTTTGCTGCAGGCTGAGGCTGTTGCAATAGAGCTGGGCAGCTGGCTGGTGATGGCCTGACTGAGTTTGTCAATGGGCTGAGGCTTGTTGCTTGTATGTGGGACTTTTCTGGGTGCTCACTCACTGCAGAAGATGGAGGATGCAGAGAAGGAGCAGGGCTGTGGGTGCAGCCCTGAGCAATGCTCCTAGCACCAGCAAGTTTGCTGGGACTACAGCTTTCAACAGGCATGGGAAATTAAATCCCTGGATCCTCTTTCATAGCCTTAGTTCCCTCCTGTGCCCTTCGAAACAAAGCCATAAGGACAATGCAGCTTGACATGGTGCGCACGAATGGTGCTGCCATGGTCCCTCTCAAACTCTGGGGGCAGAGTCTGCCCAGGAAAGCAAATGCACCTGGGCATGTCATGGCCAGCAAACCAGCAAGCTCTCGTGCAAACCTGGCTGTGCTCCTGGCTGATGGGACAGCCCTGGTGTTCTGCAGGGACCAGTGTGGGTGACAGGGGACACTGGTGGCTGGGACAAGACTGGGATCCTGGTCAAGACTTACAGATAGCATGGTACCTCAAAGACAAGCCTTGGACGCTCTGTTAAAGGCCAAGAACACTTGCAAAGACCTCCTGTGGGGCACTTGTGGTTATACTACATCTAGCCCCAAAACTGCCTTCTGTCTCTGACCCAGTGTTAATGATTATGGAGTCAGTTAATGACATCCAGCTAAATAACACATGCTGATTACACTATCTTGAAAAAAATTATAGCAGCCTTTCAGGAAAGTCTGTAAAGAATTGTATGAGCAGTGAGAATTTAGGAAAAATTTTAGCGTGTTAAGTGCTAAAAATAATTTCAATAATTTTTTTACCCTACCAATTGCTAGGAAAATCAAATCAACTTAAGATTTAAGTCAAGGTATTACATTGGCAGCCTTTCAAATATGTATATTATGCTATTAATTTCACATTACTCTAATTTCTATATAATCAATGATATATGTGATCTTAGATTTGCTGTTTTAAAGTTTTTCTTCTTACAGATTTCTTGGGATTTTAAAAATAATTTAATTGCAAGAGGGTGTTCTGCTGATGTAATTTCATATACAAAACAAAATTTGCATGTCCATTTCTGAAGGGATTTTAATTTAACTCTTCGTATGTTTATGTAGCCATATATCTCCACTGCAATCTAATACATAGGAGTGGGAGTTAATGCTAACTGAGGATAATAATGAAAACAAAAATAAGTTGTTGAGAGATTTTTGGGCTTGTAATGAGTTTTCCACAGTTGACAGCTTAAACTAATGACATTTTGTAGGGGCATTTTTAATAAGAATGTGAACTAAAACTACCTCACCATCTGTTTTTTCTTTTGTTTTAAATTTTTAAAGTTTTTTATGTTAATGAATAATTATAGGAGATCCCAAACTAAAACTGACCTCAATTTTAAGTTAGCCTATTCAAGAAATGCATTATTTTTACCCCTGAATACAAATAGCTAGTCAGATAAGTACAGTCTATTAATGAATAAAACTTAAAATATATTTCTAATAAATTCAGAGCTAAAGTGAGAAAATAGTATCCACTGCCAATCTTCTTGTTGAGTTTAGTTTTAGAAATATTGAATATATTTGCTGACTTGAGGATCTGGAGTCTAGCTGTAAACTTCTACTTAAATTCCTAAATAACTTTAGTCCACTTTGAATTCACAGACCTAGAAAGGAATGTATATGTGCATATCATTTACAGATATGTATAGGCAACTGATTTACACATGATGTGTAACCACTTAGATGTGGGTTTAGACATAAAACTTTACTTGAGAATCAGAGTTCAACGCTGCAAATTTGTAGAAAATTTTAAGTGGCCATAACAGTTTCTCTCTTTTAGGGTACTAGTTAGATGTTTTGCTTAATGCTTACAGTGTTTCCAAAATCTGGCAACCCGAGAAAAACTCACCAAAATCATATACAAAACTAGTCAAAACTATACAGCAGAAAAAGGAATGCACACTACTTTATGATCACTTCAGTAATTCCTAGAACTCTTTAGTCTGGAATACCCTATCAATAGTACCATTTTAGTGAACTAATCTCCACTAACACTTTACAAGGGTTGTTGTTATAGCTGTATGATCCCTTTTAAAGCATAAAGAAATTGGTTAGGAATTGAAAAGGGGAAGTGGAGAAAAAAAAAATAAAAAGGGGTTTATCTCTCAGGGTCTAGAATCTGCAGGCTAAAAGGAATGATTGGTCCATACCCATAAATTCAATCCCAAGATGCTCTGCCAATGCAGAAAGTTGTCAAAAAAAGAAAGAAAAAGGAAAAAGTTTCAGAAAGGAGCAATACACTGTACTTAAAAATAATTTACATATGAGAATTATAGCTATTCTGTGTCTGCACATAAAACAAGACAAAGGGTGCATGGTTATGTGGGCAATGCTCAGGTGCACCTTTCTTAAGCTATGTGACCAGACCTTCTGCAAGGCTTACACACAAAAATATGTATACATGGGCCATCTGAGCAGCCACAGCCCAGGGAATGCAGGAACCATTAACCCTTAAAGATTTTACTGAGATGAACATGGCTGTGACCTAAAGGGTGCCATGTACAATGGCTGATTGTTTTCACATGGGAACATGACAGCAAAGGGATGCTCTACAAAGGGCAGCATACCCCTGTAAATGGGTTGTGCATTGCTCTCCCTTCTGGCCCTACTTCTGTCTCCAGAATGCATATCCTTGCTCTTGAAGGCTGTGACCTGGTGGTGACTGGCACTGCTTACTCAGTAGTGGGAGTCCTCCATTTTGCAAATTGACTGCAGCAGGCCTCCAGCTTCTGGAAAATGAGCAGCCAACCTGTTTTCCCTGTCTTTGGACTGTGCTGTGTTGGCAGAACAACTTGTTGAACATCTGGATGGACCCTGGGGTGCAGAGCCTGATCCCTTTATACAAATCACATGCCTAGATCAGCACTCCCAGTCCTCAGCACCTGTGGGTAAAGTGGAACACAAGTTTCCCCCCAGCAGGTACCCTAGGAGACCCTTTCCACAGGGCCAACACCACAGCCAAGGTAGCTCTTGCCTTCTCTAGTTCTTGTGTGCTCTATAATTTAAATCCAATGGCAATTTTCACGGCAAAGGATTTTTTAATGCAGTTTGCATACATGGGGAATGTAAAATCTTTGTTGCCATTCAGTAACATTTTAAGGGTTAAGTAAGTTGGAATCCATCCAGGTATTTCGTAAAGAGCCAATATCACATGCCTACCTGACCGCTGCTAAGGGTATACATTAGTTGCATAGAAAGCTTGATTAAATCTTCAGTAAAATGAATGACATGCCCATGCATATATATTCCTGCATATGCTTGCTTATAGGTAAGACACCTAGTTTGAAGGTAATTTAATTTTAGGGAAGTCATTCATATCATGCAGTTTATATTTAATATAATTCAATAGGAAGTTGGTATTTAAAATTGGAATATATTTTGGCTAGAAGGCCTAACAAGAAAACATGCTGAAGAAACATGCATTGCTTATTCAAACCCAGATGGTACATAGCTCTGACCTATCTATGGGATTCCTAGTCACATTCCCTAGATCTGATAAGCAGAACATCCCAAAACTTCTCATTTCATAAACAGGTGATTATTTTGATATTTTCATACTTCTTAATGCAATTTCAATTGAAAATACACTCAAATTACCTAAACTATCTAAGAGCAGACCCCCTGTGTGTCAGCCATTTCTAACTGAGGGACTTGGATACAGTCTCTTTGTGACATTTAGAATCCACTTTGAATCCAAGATCTGGTTCATTTCAATACTACTCAGATTGCAAAATTGCTTTTTAACTTGATGTGTTAAGACCTAGGGCTTCTGTAAAAGTGACAATTGGTTCAAATCACAGGAGCCTGGAAAGTTTGTCCTTTCATAATTGAAGTATCCTATCATGGCAATTTTAGCACTTAGTGAACATTACCTGAGCAGTTTATAGAGAAAACCTGTCTTTTTTAATGCTGAACATAAGATGGTCAATGGCATTTTTCAAGTCTACTTGTTCATTTAGGAGTCTTGGTTTCAGCACATAAAGTGAACAATTTAGGGGCTGAAAGGATTTAGAAAATAAAAATTTCAGGTGAGATTGTCTACTACCCTCATAGAGATGTGACTACTTGAGAAATATGTAGAAAATGAGAAGCATTGAGGTAGTAGAATAGCTAAAGGCAGACTTTTGAAGACCTGTAGTTTATATGAAAAGGCTGAAAAATTAAGCCATCACACAGCAACTGCAATTTTGGTTATCCTTCTAGAATATCATAGCTTTTCTCTTGCCCTCTTAAATGCCTCAGCCAGGTTCACTGTGACAATATGAGGCAAGGGCCATTACCAACTAAAAAGGAAATTCCTTCTGCCCTTCTTAATACTGTCCCTCTGCTCATCAGGGATGGCAGAGCTAAAATGTTTAAACTGATGACCCATGCTGAAGGACAGTATGTTCAGTTGATGCCCAAGAAGGCCCACAGCATGACCCCAGCCAGTTCTAAATTCACAATTCATATATAATTGTTAACTACAATTATAGTCTATAGTCCCATTGGGTGGGATCCTTGGTCCATCTGGGGCATTTGAGCGGACAAAGGGTTTACCAGTGATTAAACCCCAGAGAGGTTTCCTCAATCTTCTATTAATTCTTGGCTTTATCACTATTTCTTATCCCAGGGATCATCTGCACAATGTTGCTGCAAGAGTTCTCATGCCTAACTACATGAAAATTACCCAAAACTTTTAATGTCAACTCATTACTTTTGCTCTCTTCCATTGCCTTGATTCCTTGACTTCAAGGGAGTGAATGTATGAATGTCCAGACAGAAAATGTATCTCTATGGAACTGATGTATTTTTGCAACAATTTGTGGACTGCCTTCTGCTGTCTTATAAACCAGTGGTGGACCACGAGCCTCAAAGTCAAAGCACTCACTGAAAAAATTGAGGGTAGCATGCCAGGCAGCATCTGTGACTGCTGTGCCCAAGGAAAGGACGCTACAGGATCTGCCATCCAGGTTTCTGAGACGAGTCAAGTTGGCCTTGCACTTTGTTGGGACAGGGCATTTCCAGAATGCCCAGTGCCTCATTCTGATCTGGCAATAGGTTCTCAGCCCAGTAACTTCAGGACTCTCAAATACCAGCTCCAGGGCAGATTTCTGGATACAATTTTGCTTTAACAGCCAAATTAAGACAGTGCATTGGTAGGCACCCTTGGCTTGAAAACCCACTGACTCTTTCTTTCTAAATGAAGAAAGACCCTTCTGAAAGCAAGTGAAATTAAATAGCTGTTTGGTTCATACATACACTTTTTTTCCCTACTAGCACTTATGCTATTTAGCATCCCAATTTGCTCTGTACTTTGCAAAACCTGCATCTACAGAACTAAGTTAATCATACACAACACTTGGTGCAAAATATGAGCTTGGCTCTAAGCCCCAGTTGCAACATTTGCCTTTAGAGAACTCTCCTTCTAAGTCCTCTGTTAAACAGTATGCACTCATCTGCTTTGATATATATATTTGGTATGATAATAAAAATTCATATAAATTATTCTTCATTGATTTTTTTTTTAATTAAGTATAAATGTGCTTTCGATGGACTCTTTCCAAAAGTGTCATTTCAAGATCTTAAGCAGTATAAGAAATCAGATGTTGCAGTGAAGATGCAGGGTAGGCAGAAGTGCCAAGGTCTCATAGTCATTGCCTGGGGCTCTCAGAGTGGCCTAAGGTAGGTAGTGGCATGCTGTCCTGCCTCTGCATTTCAAGAAGAGGAAGTGCTTGACCAAATTAAGTACTAATAACTGGGTGTAACTCTTGCAGCAAGGCAAGGACTTCTGTGCCTTTTCCATGGAGGCAACTTCAGAAAGTCTCAACCTGGTGTCTTTAAAAATCTCAAGGAGGGTTAGGAAACTGAAAAACAAAGGAAGCAAAACCCACCTAAACTTTTTTTTCCTCCTAGATTGGAAAATAAATTTATAATCAACATACAATTCTTCTATAGCTTTCAGATAAAATTCTGCAGCAAACAATGAATCTCATATTTTTTATATCACCTTCTTTAAAATTATTATTCTGAGATCAGAAAATCTTAACTGCACTTTTCAACACAGTCCACAAGAAAAGCCAGTTAAATCTAATGTTTGATAAACAAATACTGTAACAGCATAAAACTTTTAAAGCCATCATTACCAGAGGCATTTAAATATAACTCACACTAATAAAGCTACTAAAACAGGGTATAAAATGCACACTCAAGTGCTGGAAGGTCCAGTCCCCAGTCAGCACTCTTGGGATTTGCGTGGGTAGCTTTCATGACTAAAAGTATGAATTATGTATGGATGTTATTCATCTATCAGTATATGAGAAAACCTGTGTATCTCTTCAGGCTCCAAAATGTCCAGCACATACTTACAGCTTTTTGTCCTATATACCAATGAAAATTAAATTAAACTGGCTTATAGTCTTTCTGTGCAGGTAATCCATCAAAAAAACAATTTCTATAATACTGCTTTTAGATCACAGTACATTCTGATGCCAGGAACAATTGAATGTAAGTAGTACTCATGCATTTAAATGTAAGATCTAAGCAATTTTCTTGTATGTTACCTTTGATTTTGCTATAGCTAATGAGAGAAAATAAATACAGAATATACCTTCTGCTACAACCTTGTCAAGCGATAATAATTAGCCCATTCATCCATGGGATACCTTATGGCATGTGGCTGCGGCACTGATTCTAGCAGTCTGTGTATGTGCATGTCTGATACTTTCATCTGGCCAATTTATCTTTGATCTCTTGCACCTATTACTCACTATATACCCAAAACATATTAGAAGCCTTAGTTTAAGTAATCTCTCCCCTTTTTCTTTTTCTTTTTCTTTTTTTTTTTTTTTTCCTGTGCTTTTTCCACTGAAGCTGGGACAAGAATGAGGAAGAACACCTTGATCCTGTTTGGCACATGCTCTTTAGAAACAATGTAAGCACTTCAATTACCTTTAATCTCTAGGTCTAACTGCAAATCTCATATATAAGTAGAGGACTAGCTACCATCCTTTGGCTAAGGGAGTGCTGGCCTGTATAATGACTCATAAGCTTTTTGTGGCAAATAAAATGGGAGACTTTCAAAATGTCACTTTTGTACTTTTTCTGCTTGATGTCAGCAAGGAGTCCATTATCACACATTCATAGTTAATTTCACAGCATTCCTAAGTCTTTCATATCCCCATACCCTCAATGCCAAACAATCTCAGGATTGCTTTCTGTTACAATTTGCGATTGCTTTTGGTTATAATTTTCATGCAACAGGCAGAGACAATCAATATTAGGCCTTAGGCAACAAATCTAGTTACAGATTAAAAAAAAAAAAAAAAATTGGAGGAAAGATGCAGCGACAAGAAAGCAGCACCAACTGAGCATGCTTCTACTGCGGCACAGACAGAAAAGTAGTGGACGTACTGTAGAAGCTGGCCATTACGTAGTTTTGGCAGCGATCACCAGTAAATTCATTTGGGCACCTGAGAGGAAAAACAAACAAAAAAAATGGTAGAGAAAAAACACAGAGAAAAGAGAAGAGGTGAATATATGCTAAGAAAGAAGCTCCTTCAGTGTGAACTGATATGACTTGGTGAGTTCACTTTCAGAAACTGAATCTCGGTTTAGCGTGTCAAAATAGCTCAGGATGTTGAGAGCAAGTCATTTGCTCTGTGGAAATGTAAAGAAATCCCCCCTGTAAAACCAGCCAAAGCCAAACCAATCCAGATCAAAGTGTGTTTCAAGATCTGAGACAGAAATTCACCATTCCAGAGACCCAGATCGGTTTTAGGATGCTCTTTCCACAAGGCAGCAAGGACACAAGATCTGTACATACTCATCTCCATGATTTTGGTCTTTTAGGGTTGCACTTTGCAGCAGTCTCCCAAACAGGAAAACTGCCAGCGTGTGCAAAACAAATGCATCTGTGAATGAATGGAAAGATCAAAAATCACACAAATGAGAAATATTTTGGAGGTCAATAATGCCATGGTGTAAAGATTGCACTTCAGAAAATCAGGTCATAAATTAGTGAGTAAAGAGGCCGGTTCCAGCTGAACTGTGAAAACACCAAGTACTATTGATTTTGTTGCTGTAGTTTGGGAAGAAAGCAAAGTTCAGATTATTTTAACATACTTTCTTGGTTTTGGATTTTCATGGGCAGAGTTTCAGTACATCTTGCTCCAGTGAATCCAGGTTGGCACCTAAAGGGCAAAAACGTGATAAGCAATAGTACACCAAAACCACTGCACTAACAGACTTACATCTGCTGGTCTATGGAGTGCGAGTGCATTAAGTGACCTCCTCGTTGGGTGTTAGTGAAAAATGATGAGAAGAGAGGCAAGCAAGTGTAACCTTTCCAGAAGATAAAACTTTGCAAAATTTACAGCAAAAATCCATCAGAGAAAAAAAAAAAAAAACAAAACCAAACAAAACCAACGTATTTTGCTTGTCTGTTTGGAAAAAGAAAAAAGAATCATAGCAAACGTGTACCAGCTCACTGCTTATTGCATCTCATGAAGGGACCAGATTGAGTTCTTTTTTTTTTTTTAATTTTCAGTGCAGTGGATAACAACAATTTATGCTGTTGCTTTCAATAGTCACATAAAATCTATGAAACTACCACAATTTTCCTACTTCCGTGATGGCATGTTGTGTCTTCTGGTAATTTGCTTTGAGGAGGTATAGTTAGTACAGTGATCACCAAAAAGCCACAAAAATCCAAAAAGTGAGAAGACAAAGTCAAACCCAAAGGAAAGTACAGTTAACATTGCACACAAAAAGATAAAAAGTCAGTCCAGGCAATAAGTAAAATGAGAGAGCAGAAGTGCTCTCAAAATTTGCAGTGCCAGAGTTGTCTGTCCTTCCAGTTCATAAGCTCTTCTGCAGAAAACTTGAGTGCATCTTTCCCCTTGATCATAGAGAAGGAATTTCTCTTCTATGATTTGCCCATCTTTTCTGCTGCTGCCTATCAATTCTTCCTTCATCTTCATTCTCCGTGCTGGGTCATGGCTCAGTTCCCAAAATATCACCATAGCAATGCAGGCTTCCTGTGCTTCAACTTCAGATTTCAATCTTTGTTCTTTCTCCTTCTCTCAACTCTTACTCAGCATGTAACCTAAAATTACCTGATATCTGCTCCTGTG